>NC_137810.1:69986888-70064388 GCF_963921795.1 Nannobrachium achirus | reverse complement strand
TCCAGTGTTGTTGTTGTTGATGCTGGTGTAGATCCATAAGGACCCGTCACACACACACACACACACACACACACACACACACACACACACACACACACACACACACACACACACACACACACACACACACACACACACACACACACCTAAACGTCCTCAAGTGCTCTTGGCATGGTGCCAGACTGCACCCATCTCTCTGTGAGTCAAACCAGTCCAACAGCAACAGACCAGAGACAAACACACAGAAAGACAGGACCAAACACACAGAGACAAACACACAGAAAGACAGGACCAAACACACAGAAAGACAGGACCAAACACACAGAGACAAACACACAGAAAGACAGGACCAAACACACAGAGACAAACACACAGAAAGACAAGACCAAACACACAGAGACAAACACACAGAAAGACAGGACCAACCACACAGAAAGACAGGACCAAACACACAGAAAGACAGGACCAAACACACAGAAACAAACACACAGAAAGACAGGACCAAACACAACTCTCTCTAAGGCCTCCTATGCATGACATGGATTCTTGTATAAAAACATTTACTGCAAAAGTGGTGAAATTGATATAAAGCTGAACCCAAACTACAAATAGGCCTTGGAGGGTGATCACTGAGTGAGAAAATCCTAGTCCACTCACATCTACAGTTTATACAAATTACATCCTGTAAGATGAGGGATGTCCTTTAAGCCTTGGTTCTCTAACCTTTAGATGCCAAGGACCCCCAAATGTATGTTTGGCCGAGGAACCCCCAGAACAGGACAGGGACCCCCAGAAGAGAGCATTTGTGTTAAACAATTTTCACAATTATTTTAAATATTCTAAACATTTTCTTTTCAAATATTTTCAAACACCTATAAGCTGTGAGCTTGTAGATCTGCTATTTTTGAATAGCCAACATAACAATGGATAAAGTGGTTCAATTGATTGTGATGCTATGTTAACTACTTTTCCTGGGGACCCTCCCAAGGACCCCTGGGGGTCCCCAGACCTCACTTTGAGAACCAATGGCTTAGAACATCATGTTATGCCATATACAGAGCCACAATAATTGTAACCTATTGTATAATTCACAAATAGCAGATGTGCAAGCTCACAGCACATCACAAGCTTGTACATGTGCTATTTTCTAAGTATTTTGAAGAACAAAAAACATGCACAAACAAGCAAACTACATGATGCTGCACTTAGATGCCACCCCGTGGTCACATTGGGTAACTACACTTCAGTGATCACAACAATAATCAGTCAATGATGAAAGTCATGCAAACACCAACACACTGACTGAACTGAGACGGTTGGTTCTGGAGAATGAATAAATAGAAACACATGGACCTGTAAGGGTCCATTTAGAACCCACTGGAGGAACCCCGGGGGTCCCTTTGAGAAACACCGTACTGAGCTCATTAAGTGTGCCTGCCATGCAAAGCAATGGCAAAACACTTATTGTAATCCGCCATACTTAAGTACATAAGTAATGTCGCCACAAAAGTTCGGCACGTAATAAGTGCCGCACGATTTACACCACCGCCGCAATATATACATCAAAACGTGCGGCTCGGCCGGGAATGGGGTGCTATTACTTTTCTTTCCGATCCGCGTTACCATTGCGACGTAATGCGCAAAAAACGACGCCCAAAAACTCCATTGACTTTGAATGGGGGACTCCGAAAAAAAAACAGAAACTTTGGCGCCACATAACTCTGCCATACCTTTGCCTAGCAACATCATTTAAAATGTAAAATGCTCACACAACTTTGGTCTTTTTCCGACCAATAGGGATGAGCTGTAATTGATTAAGCCCCGCCCCCTCTATAACAGGAAGTGCCCTTGATCTCGTGAACCGTTTGTCATACAGACTAACACCAACACCAACCGCTACACAAGGTTGCACAGACTTAGCGAGCTGCAGGCACACTTAAAATTTCTTAGAAATTTTCTCTTCTAGTTTCCTATGTTCCCCAGGTTCTATGTTCCCTATTTACCCCCGCAAAAAAAGGTTCTATGTTCCCCAGGTTCTATGTTCCCCACTTACCCCCACCTACTGAATGAAAAATACACGTACCCCTGGGTACTTTGAGAACCACTGGCCTTGCGTATAGTTTATAGAGAAAAGAATGAAAACAAACGTGCCTCGATCTTGCAAGTTCAAGAGAATAATTTATTAGATCAACGTTTGGGTCATGAGACCTTCCCCTTTCTTGTGTTGTGTTAATAGGACATTATTTTGACCATGTTATGTTCCTGTGGTCTTTTAGGACACCTACAGGTTGACAAAGGTACTGCATTAAACAGGCTGATGTTAAATCCATGCTGGAACATTGGAACATTAATGTTCTTTTACATGTTTGGACAATATACAGTATTATAATACAGTATGACGTTGTATGACATCATGTATTGATCATTGTGTTTATGGCAGAAGAATAGCACAGAGTTTACTGATGACAGTACAATATAATATCTTAGTATTCTGTAATATTGCATACTTTTGAATGACAGTAATTATGGCAGGATTGAAAAAGGATTGAAAAAAGCTGGTAAGATGAGTTTGGTGTCTTAGTGGTGCTCAAACAGTTTCATGTCAAGGACATTTTCAATATATCTACACAGGAACCATTTAGTAAAATATTAATGGTATTGTTGATAGAGCATCAAATAATGTCCTATTATTAACGTCATAATGCATTTATTAATCACAGACTGAGACAAAGATTTAATTAAAGTTTACATCTATTAAGCGAACTACAGAGTACGATTAGTGAACTGTAGAATAAATCGCTGATTGGGGAGTGGTGACCGCTGTGGTGCATCTGTAAGAATGCAAGAGAGGCTTCTTCTTCTCTTTAAGTAGTTTTATTCCAAACAAAAAGGTTCACAAAAGGGTGCTTGAACGCAGTCCCAAATTTGCATATAAGGAAAATAAAGTCTCTTATGTAATGTTATCCAAAAACACAAGAATAATGTCCAAACAGGTGAAAAACTGCTCCTCACTCATCTAAACAGCTCCTCACTCTCTGAATGCTGCAGACAAACTGAGCTGAACTAGCAGCAACCCCCACACTCCAGGACACACCTGGCACCTGCAATTAGCTGCCAATCCCTCTCTCTAGGCTGAAACACAAATTATCAATAATCAATAATCAATCAAGTAATTAAATAGAATGTCCTTCATCACAATTAGGATGTTTACAAAGTATTTTATTTTATGAAAATAGAAAAAGTTCATATCAATCAGGCACAGTCAGATACATATAAAAAGCCATAAGTGTTTAAAATAGTTTGTTCTTACATACATAAATAATTAGTTCTTGGTCTTCAGCAGCCAAGAACTCTTTGGTCCAAACGAGAAACATCCACAACTACTGAACACTTCTAGGAGTGACTCCATCATTACATTTTAGTTGCTGATTCATTATTCATCAACAACAATAATATTGGCCTTGAACGTTGACACAAGAATAGAAGAATATTTTTATGCTTTTATGCTTTGTTACCAAACATTGCACTAGAAGAAAAATATGATGACTTAAATACACAAATTAATGACAATGACAATGTCCGTTAACAATAATCTTAATACATCATTTGTAGGGCAATATTACGTTTTTAATACTTTAAATATGCTTTTATAGTGCAAATAGTTTATAGTGCAAGTGAGCTTGTGACCTTGTGGACTTTTAGAAACCAATTTTGACCAAAACCAATTTTAAACAAAACCAATGTTGTTTTTCAACAGATTCATTCATACAGATGAAGGGAAAGGATTCTGAGGAATATGTAAAATAATTGTGATTATCTTATAGTGATCAGTGTCTTTAAGAGATAACCTCGCGTCACCTGGCTTTCTGGGGAAAGCCTGGTATTCGTTTACTAAAAAGGTCGGTTGATCCGGTCTAGACCGGATGATATCCTACGTTATTTTGTAGTAAAAACGGACTACATTTTGGCCGGAACTACCAAACCGGAATCAGTTTTAACCCAAAACTAAATTACTTGTGCATGCGCTAACTACTTGCGCTTGCGATGACAGGGTTAAAACTGATTCCAGTAGGCAGGCTTTGTAATACATTAATCTCAATTAATCACATTTTAATCACACAATGATATTTGACATACCTGGAAACAGTGCGATTTTTTTTATATATAACTATATATACCTTCGACTTTCGACTTTCTCTGGTGGGAGTTGACTTGTGTAATGAAGTCGACAGAGTCGACTTGTCGACTTTTTCGTTATGCCCTAGTGTGGACAAGACTAAACCTTGGCTCTGAGAGGCTAAATCTCATAATGGTGGTCCGTGGCTCAAATGCAGAATAATGAATAGACCTTGTGTGAGGGGGAGATTGAGATGCCTTGCCTGATGTGATGTGTGTGCGGGGGGTGTTTAATAAAACGTGAGAATGACACAACTGTCCTTTTTTATGATCCCATTCATTTTATTACAGTTTTTAGAGGTGTTTCTGCAGGCTTTGTATAACATAGTTGCTCAACGTATGTACATCAGTACAGGTGGCTTAAAATTCTCTGAAACAAGAGTTTCAAGGTAGTAGTCGGGGACCCACATGGCCAAAAGCTCAAAGAAAAGAGGGGTACCTGTGATTTTCTGCCGTACTTTTTATTTCTGTTTTATCTATTAGTTTGGTCATTAAGGTCCACAGAATGAGAGGCCTGCTCTGCCGGAAAGTTCACGAAAAAAAGTTAGAGGCATTTTTGTGTAACAAACAAAGCCTTCATTTTTTGACCCTGTGATATGAACTCGGTTTCCTTTCTTAAAGTGCTCATTAAGTTGTGTAAAATGTCAATAAATCATTCCCAGATACACAGAACACATGTGTGAACAACACCAAGTCAAGAAATAATCTCCCAAAGCCTTTCCAAATGATTTATAGCCATTTTATGTACAAAAATTTACCAGTTTCTTGCATTTTTCCCAATAATTTTATCTTTACTTCAATTGTAATCAACTTTGCCATGGCTTATGACATCAGGCAATGTTTCATCCTTTTCAGCAATCTTTATAGTTATTCCACACAAAATATTATTAAAATCAACCCTAAATTAAAGGAACTGTGGTGATTTTATAACCCTTATGCTCCGAATTCATATAGCCTTTTTCTGGCAGAAAACAAAACCTTTACCCCCTCAAAAAACAAAACAAACATGTAACACAACAAATTCAAGTATTGTTTTATCATAAACAGCTGTTATCTTATACAGTATATGAATTGATAAAACAGGAAATTAAACATTTAGCTGAATAAAATCTAATATCACGAAAATGAAAATAACTAACGATTAACTCATTCACTGTCACTGTCCTCAAGTATGAGTTCAACTCGTGAACATTTGTTGTATGAGTTCAACTCGTGAACATTTGTTGGGGTCCCCAGTGCAGAGACATGCAATTACACACTTGGCCCGGCTCTTGCACATGAGCATCCTCTGGTACACTTGCTCTTCTTATTTGGTGCGTTTATATTCTGCAGGTTTGGCATCCTTCAGCATCATGGTTGCCACTAGCTTACCACTGACAAGCTCTCTCCCAAAGTTCAACAGGGTAAGTTGGCTGAGACGTGTGCTCGTTTACATACAGCCAACTGATGCAGGGCTCTGTAAAGGTGTAATTGGAAGGCATCTTCAGTAGGTGGAAGACAACGCATGTCTCCTTTGATGTTGCCAAAAAGATGAGCTCGCAGTGCATCCAGATTACCACTGAAATCACTCCTCTCATACAGTGAAACCATGTATCGTCTAGCCACCGTCACAACATCTTCTGTAACTTCCAGACTTTCCCCAGAGTCTCCATATCGGCACAGAGGCAGAAGGACTTTTGGGTGCTCAACAGCAGTTTTGTAGGCACGCCTTTTTCCTCTTCTGTAAAGATAGCTCACTGTGTCACATCCAGTCAGTATGTAGCTGCTGAGGAGTATGCATGAAAGATCTAAAGCTTCAACATCATACTTCACTGCCAGGGCATCCACAATTGCATGAGCAGGTAGGTAAGTGTCCATCTTCTTTACCCATAACTCATGTAGGCCATCCATGTGTGTGATGTAGTATATGCACATCATGATCACATCTGTGTCAGTAGCCACAACAACTACAGCCCGTTAGTGGTGCAGATGTTGTACTGCGAGCACTGCGAGCTCATCTTTTTGGCAACATCAAAGGAGACATACGTTGTCTTCCACCTACTGAAGATGCCTTCCAATTACACCTTTACAGAGCCCTGCATCAGTTGGCTGTATGTAAACGAGCACACGTCTCAGCCAACTTACCCTGTTGCAACCAACTTTGGGAGAGAGCTTGTCAGTGGTAAGCTAGTGGCAACCATGATGCTGAAGGATGCCAAACCTGCAGAATATAAACGCACCAAATACTGCCACTGCAAGAAGAGCAAGTGTACCAAAGGATGCTCATGTGCAAGAGCCGGGGTCAAGTGTGTAATTGCATGTCTCTGCACTGGGGACCCAAACAAATGTTCACGAGTTGAACTCATATTTGAGGACAGTGACAGTGAATGAGTTAATCGTTAGTTATTTTCATTTTCGTGATATTAGATATCATAATCTTGATTTTATTTAGCTAAATGTTTAATTTCCTGTTTTATCAATTCATATACTGTATAAGATAACAGCTGTTTATGATAAAAATACTTGAATTTGTTGTGTTACATGTTTGTTTTGTTTTTTGAGGGGGTACAGGTTTTTTTCTGCCAAAAAAAAGGCTAAATGAATTCGGAGCATAAGGGTAATAAAATCACCACAGTTCCTTTAATTTAGGGTTGATTTTAATAATATTTTGTGTGGAATAACTATAAAGATTGCTGAAAAGGATGAAACATTTCCTGATGTCATAAGCCATGGCAAAGTTGATTACAATTGAAGTAAAGATAGAATTATTGGGAAAAATGCAAGAAACGGGTACATTTTTGTACATAAAATGGCTATAAATCATTTGGAAAGGCTTTGGGAGATTATTTCTTGACTTGGTGTTGTTCACACGTGTGTTCTGTGTATCTGGGAATGATTTATTGACATTCTACACAACTTAAAGAGCACTTTAAGAAAGGAAACCTAGTTCATATCACAGGGTCAAAAAATGAAGGCTTTATTACACAAAAATGCCACTAACTTTTTTTCGCGAACTTTCCGGCAGAGCAGGCCTCTCATTCTGTGGACCTTAATTGCCAAACTAATAGATAAAACAGAAATAAAAAGTACGGCAGAACATCACAGGTCCTCTCCATTTTTGGGGACTGGGTCCCCGACTAGTAGGGCATTAACGAAAAAGTCGACAAGTCGACTCAGTCAACTTCATTACACAAGTCGACTCCCACCAGAGAAAGTCGAAGTTGCCAAAAAAAAAAAAAAAAAAAAAAAAAAAGTTCTATTGTGAAAATAGCAGATCTACATGCATGTAGATCTGCTCTATATATTTGACAATTTTGACAATGTTTAATCTGTCATTTTAGAGGTATTAAAAAGTCCTTAAATTGTCACTTTAGAAATGTGAAGATACCCTCTATACACTTAAACTTTATGTTGGTTTGTTTACAGCTGAGTGAGAAAACAATGTCTCACATTAAGTTAATCATCTGGGGACCCCCCCAAAATAATTGGGGGGTCCTGTGTGATGTGATGTCGTCAGACTTCAACTCAACTTTTTACTGAGTCGAGTCGACTTGCAAAAATCACAGTTCATTAATGCCCTAGTTCAAGGTCCATAAATTAATTGTGAAAAAAAGACAATAATTCATCCATTAATTCATGTGCTCTTACTCTTAGGCCTGAATGGGTTAAAAACATGAACTCTTGAATACTTACATTTAAAATCAATTTTACTCTTACTCAAGTAACATTTGACTGAGCTACTTTTACTTGTTGTGTAGAGTGTCTGTACTCTTACTCAGGTACTGGGGTCGAGTAGGCCAGTGGCGTCAGTTCAGAAAAAGCTAAGGTCTGGAACGGTTGTTCAAGTGCATTGCACCTGTGCAGCTGACCTGCAGAACCTGGGAATATACCATTTAAGTGTAGAGAATATAATTATAATACCTTGTTAAAGTGACCATGTTGTAACCTTTTGCATTTGTAGTTATTTTACTGTAATTTAACAACATAATAACCAGCACAGATAGACAAAGAGACATTCATGGATTTATATTTAAAAGTAACTTTTATTTTCCCCCCTGGGCCCAGGGTATGGCAGCTGCATACCCCTGGACCCCCCTGGTCCCAGGGTATGGCAGCTGCATACCCCTGCCATACCCACTTGACGCCCCTGGAGTAGGCCTACTCTGTCCATCTCTGGTGTTCTGTAACTGTTAGACCCATAGCCAATCAACTGTGTCCTATTAGACTCATAGCCAATCACGTGTTAATCGCCCACAGTGTTCAGCTGTGTCCTGTTAAGAGTTGTCTATATATACTCCAGTGTGTTTGCCTGCCCTTGGCTCAGTGTGAGCCAAACTGCTGTAGGGTGAAGATGTGTGTTGTTATGAGGAAAGGTTACCGACCGATGGCCTGTAAGGTCCGGAACGGCAGCCTTTTTATCAATTTATTTTTTAGATATTAGGTCAAGGATGACAGATACCAGATGAAGTTAGGCTTGGTCCAATCTGCCTAATAAAGGTGGTTGAGCAACCCAGAACATGTGAACACAAAAGACAGTCCCATTTCATTTGACAAACAATGAGACAAAAACTAACCAACATGACCAACATGAATTCACTAAGACCAGTCAAAATAACAAACTAAAACATCCATATACATACAGGGAAAATGTATACAACTAGAATTGCAAATGTCTACAACAAAAATTGCAATATTTTTGTAATTTGTTCTTCTGTTAATTCACATCTTGACAGCAGACCCAACATGAACTTAACTTGAAAAGCTAAGGATTCTACTCCAGGATGTAGAAGGAAAATCTAAATGCACACCTAATTAAATGTAATGTTTTTAAAGTTGTACTATGTAACTTTTTTTATAAAACAAATCTTAAAATTGTCCTAACTATTAAATCACAAAAGTTTTAGAAGATCCGCTCCGTGAATTTCAGCCTGTAAAGCCTTCTCTATATATGTAAACTGCGATCCTTACCGGGGACCGGATCTCGCGCCAAAATGACGTAATCTGCATCTGAATCCGTATCCGCCTTGTCCCGGATCATACTTCTGGCCAATCACAGCGCGTGTTCTCCGGAAGTAACTAGAGGCTTTGCAAATAACATCAGCCATTACGCTAGCACAGGCTGGCCTGGTTGTAGTTATTCTGGAGCTGAACTATGGAGAAGCAACAGCCGAAAAAACCTGAGCTCCCTGGAACTAATCCTCCACCCACGAAAAGGAAAAAAACACAGGACTATATTCAAAAACAAAAAGAATATGACCAGCTACGGCAGAAATCACGGATTTATCTGCTTCATATACACGAGAGGTGGCAAAAGTTGAGGAAAGAAAAAAACTTCCCCGCTGATTGGAAACTGGCTCTTTTTCTTTTGAACTGGTAAGTTTGTAAAAAATAAACACACTTGCTCTTTGTCATTGTTGTACTTTTAGTGCAAGTGCATACCATACGTTGGTATAGAATTTAGTCAATGTATACGATGGATAGCAACGCTGGTCAAAGGATGTTGTAGCAGTAGCCCTCTGACGACCGTCCTGTTTATTCAGCAGCCCTTTGTGTGTGTGTTCATTCACAAGTATTTGAATTTGAATACATCCGAATCTCCTAAAGACATTGTTATTGACTCTGGGCTACTCTTACATTTGCAATCATATTGTGTTCTCTGAGTCAATACCGCGGCGATGCACCATTCCCCCAAACTTTCAATGTTTATGAATGGTAGCTTAGCTTGTAGCTAGCTATCCCCCCCGCCGAAAGTCGGGGGGACGAATATTTACTATTCTGTCCATAACGGCACATAACTCGGTAACGGCGCTGAGTTAGCCTGGGGCCAGCCTATATACTATGCAGCTAACTAGTAACTTATAGATCCCCTCCATGTTTTAACCATAGGTTTTAAGAACATGTGTGGGGATGAAGTCTAGCTCCAGCTAGGCTTATCCTCCCCCATAATTATTTTCCCTTTTTTGTATTTGCTTTGTTTGTTTTACAAATGCAAGCTTTATTGGTTGTCTTCCTAACAAAGCTTATTGGGGAGCTAATGTGTAAACCTTGACATATAATGTATGCATCCAAGTTGTATTTTTGGCATACTGTGTATGTAGCAGAGGGATGCCGTGCGAAAACAGAATGAACAGAATATAGAGAGTGGACACGTTTTGTTTGTGCCCGCTTCCTACTTCCGGTGTAGTCTTTCGGACTAGTGGTTAGTGTAGGAACTACACTGGAAATACCGGTACCTGCAATACCGCTAGTGACCACTACCACTACTTGGGAAAGTTACATGGTATGCCTTTAATAAGACAAACGCATGGCAGCAAGTCAATAATGTATTTATATACCTATAGGTGTGTTCAAGACAGCCTGCTGCTAAAACAAGTCAAAAGTATGTTTTATTTATAAAACACAAAACAACCAAATGCAGACCACAGTGCTGCACAGCATAATTGTACACAAGATGTAGCCGCCATCAGATGTGTATATATATCCACCTCTTTCCGCGGGAATTTACTGGAGATTTTTTTGCACCACACTTCCGGTTAACAGCAGACATACAAGCTCATGTCGCATTGCAGATGCAGCCGTTGTGAGCTTGTAGATCACACTCGGCTGCGGCGCCGGAAGCTCAGTCCAATTTCTGCGCAATGCACGATGGGATGTTGGAAACTTGTGGATATATATTTTCTTTTGTTTTAATAAGGTTGAATACGTTCATAATGTTCTTGTTTTGGTCCATTTCATGTGTCTTTGTTTTCCTCCTGTGTACTGAGGTTTTACCACCCCAGGTGACTTCTTGACAGCTGATTCAGATCTGTTGATGAGCAAGGGTGCTTTAGGAGCTCTGTTAATTAGAGCTGAGGTAGAGGCAGTTCACAGTTCTGAACAGAGCACTCTGAGGCCACACACACACTCTCAAAACAGCAATATAACATCAGCAGTGCTCTCTGCTGATCTTTTTTATTGCTGTTTTGAGAGTCAAGAGATATATGATGATTAAGAGTCAAATGAAGATCAAGGAAGAGTTTAGGTTACAGAATATTTCAAGATTTATTTCCCCACACACACACACACACACACACACACACACACACACACACACACACACACACACACACACACACACACACACACACACACACACACAGTACAGTAAACAGTATACAGCAGAGTCAGTGCCAACTGTAGCATCTTGAACAGATTGGGATAGCTGTCCTTTTTAACTGTCTTTTTAAGATGGTCAAGGTCAAGTGAAACTGTTGTGCTTGACGAGGCAGCCGAGGCTTTCACCAGATCCATCTCTGCTCCAAGCAGGACAGGATGGATTTTCAGCGGCTGTGCATATCTTTCTAGGAGAGGTTGGACTCCGTTCTTGTCACATTTAAACACTGCTGCACATGCCTGTGCAAGTTCTATTGACTCCCCCGTGAACCGCCTGTCAAGTTCGGCGATCAGAGAATCCAATACGGGCAGATAAAGGTGTTGGCGAAATGTGTCACTCTCTGTCACACTCTGACTCACTTCTGTGACTGTCTCACTTTCATCATCCATTTGGCGTTGGCCCAAAGTAGACCTTATCAGGAAACCCGACAGGGAGGAGCAGGGGCGTCACACCAAATTCTGGGCCCTGGGTACAAGGTGTCACTGCGGGCCCCCCATGAATGTTAACTATTGAAAAATAGCAGATCTACAAGCTCGCAGCGCGCGCTGCGAGCTTGTAGATCTGCTATTTTTGAAAAACCGTGAAAATGTGTGCAAGAAACCTATGTCAAGGACCCCCAAGATGATATGTATTTGGCCACGGACCCCGATCTCAAAATATTTAGTTCCAGGGACCCCCAGAAGCAAAATTTGAGTTCGAAATGTTCTCTTAAAAATACATATATTCAAAGATTTTCAAAAAAATTCACAACTTTTCAAAAATAGCAGATCTACAAGCTCGCAGCGCGGCACTCGGTGCCGCGCTTTGAGCTTGTACATCTGCTATTTTTCAATAGCTAAAGTTACTAGGGCCCCTCCACCTTGGGCCCCGGTAACTCAGTCCCACTTTCCTACCCCTTGTGACGCCCCTGGGGAGGAGGGGGGTGGAGTCACTGGAGTGGTCTGCAGTTGGGCCAGGGGCAGGGGCTGCTGCTGCTTCAGCATCCTCCTCAGTTACAGTCACCGCCGCCACGTCTTTCACCTTGTCCTCGCTGAACCTTTTCTCTGATTCCCACACCGTGCTCCACGTATCAGTGTTTGCCTGCCTCAGAGATTTGAAGTGAGCTTTTAGATTTTCTGCAGCCTGGCAGAGCGTGGAGTTGCTGGACTGCAGGGCCTTGTGTGTAACGTGGATCACACGCAGTATATCCTCAGATAAAACCAGACATGCAATGAATGACATTCTTGTCATGTGTTCATTTAGGCCAGTGGCATCAACAGCCCATCTCCCTCCCTCATCACTAATGTCTTTTAGGCACCCAGTGATAGCAGAGTAGTGGGTTTTAACTGCATGCACGGCCCTCCACTTACATGCCCATCTCGTCTCACTGGGCTGTACCATTTCCTTTTTTTCATGTGCAGCTGTGATTTCTGGATTTCAATACATTTATGGTGATTTGACGGTTGTGCAAATACAGAGAACAGTTTATCAATAACGTTCAGGAATGTTTTCACGCTGCGATTGACAGTGCAACACTCTACAAGCACCAGATTTAGTTTGTGTGCCAAGCAGTGAATATAAGCTGCGTAGGGATAGGTCTCTTTGATGCGCTGCTGTACTCCTGACAGGTGCCCCGACATTACAGAGGCACCATCGTAACTCTGTGCAACAATTGGGATGTTTTTGAGACCACCCATCTCCAGTCCTGTGTTTATAGCGCCCACGATCCCAGCCGCATCACGAGATGCTGAACAGTCAAGGAAACACAGAAAACGCTCCTTGATTTCAAGCTGCTCTGTATATCTTAAACAAATCGACAACGGTTCCGTTTTGGAGGACCTGGCCTCGTCTGCCATAATAGAAAAAAAAACGTATCCTGCACAGTTTTTGCAATGTCTGCATAAACCAAATATATTTCAATTATTTCATTCTGGAATTTTGGACTTGTAGAATTAAAATAATTTGACTGCATGCTTTCAAAATCAGAATCATATTTAGAATACCAGCTGCAAAAATCACGAAAATTGCCCTGTGAGTCTGACTCTTTCCCCTCCCTGTGTCCACGGAAAGGCAATCCAAGTTTAGACAACAGACAACAGACATCAACCACTTTGCACAAATAAGATCTGTTCTTCTCAACAGTAGCTTTATGACTATCTGATAGTTTAGCTGCAATAGAGCCTGTAGATGCACTCTTTTTAAAGTTGTCCCATTTAATGATGCAGTTCTTATGGCCTTCAGATATTGCGTGTTTGTCCAGTTTAGAGCCCAGCTTACTCCAGTCACTCACTCCATCCTTACGAAATGAATCCTTGACGCTGCTGTCATTCTGGAACTGCCGGCAGGGAAAACAAAAGACGGCGTCCTTTGCAATAGAAGATTCCATCCATGGGTGCTTATTGTAATAAATGGTGGAAAAAGATCTTCTGCTTTTTCCAATCATTTTTTGGGGGAATTCAGATAGAACAGGTTGCTTGTGTTTTTCCCCAAGATCATCCACCGAAGGCCCCGCGGCCTCATCCACTCTAACTGATGGCCCCGGGCTGGGTGGTGGTTCTGGGGCCTCATCCACTCTAACTGATGGCCCCAGGCTGGGTGGTGGTTCTGGGGCTGCTGCTAGCGGCTGCGGGCCTGGCGGCTCTGCTGGGGCCGCTGGTATCTCGGCAGAATCTGCTGCTATGGTCGGGACCGGCTGCTGTTGGCTGCCGTCGTCAGGCGGCTGCGGCTCCTGTGTTGGCGTTTTACGCTTCAGAAATGGACGGATATCCATGTTTGCTGCTGAATTTGTTTGAGCTATCAGTCACGCTACAGGTACACACCACAGATATAAAAAGCTAGATACCTCGTCCACCCACTGCAGTTGATTGGAGCGACCCGTCTCGCCTTGGTGGGCTCAAAAGAGGAAGTGTCGAGGGCAGGCTGCCACTCAAAAACACTACTGGCCAATCACAACGCGTCTTTTCCGGGACTTTTCCATTCAAACCTGCCCACCGACCTTACGCACACAGAAAAATTCCAAGCCTGTCAATCAAAAATGCCCACCAAGGCGAGACGGGTACCAGTGAGCCGGAAGAGGCGTCTATCTTTTTATGTCTGTGGGTTCAGGTAGGAAGAGGGCGGACTCACTTACTTCCATCTTCCATTCCATCACACGTGAATGCGAACAGAAAATCATGTCACATGACATGACTAGGCCTACTCTTAAATTAAATTATTACAAAACAACTAAACATAATAGAATTCATATGTATTTCCCACAATTGTTTTATTTTTATTGATAGTTAAAAAGTGCACGCAAAAAATATATTTTATTGAACATGTTTTGTCTAAAGTGCACAAGTCTGCCCGCCTGTCCCCCTGGCCATTTTGAGTGCTCTCCTTTTTTTCATTGGTTGAACAAATGTATTTCATTTAAGGTAGATATTTGTTTTGTAGAAAGCAATATATATTTTTCTAAATTAAGAGATGCTTATAAAATGTGGTATTTTTCCTTCTTTGATGTGATGCTATACACTATATACAGACTAATTTAGCTGTGGACCTCCTTGAACCCCCTCAAGGACCCCTGGGGGTCCTCGGAACCCCACTTTGAGAACCACTGGCCTTTAAATAAAGACAAAAAGTAGTAGGATGAAAGATTAGACCTGCACACTGCCTCTTGCTAGTTCAAGACAATCATGTATCAGAGCAACATTACAATTTACTGCAATCCCTAACTTTTTGTCTCCAACAGCCGAAAGGCATGGGGAGAGACTCCCTTTTCGACCCTGTCCGTCCGTCTGTGTGTGAGTGTCTGTGTGTCTGTGCGTCCGTCCATCAGGTTTTACCAGCTAATCTCTGGCGCCGTTGGCCTGGTCACTGCCAAACGGTGCACACACACTCCCTGGATACCAATTCAGAACCTCTGCCCCACGTTTTTAATTCACATGGGCCTGTTCTAGCGCCACCATGAAGCAGACTTTTGCAAAACTAACTTTTGCCAGTACTCCTGCAGATTTTGTCCAAAAATCACACAAATGGGTAGACAGTATCTCTACAGGCAGCTTGTGATTACAGAGACATTCTGCATGCACATTCCCACTAGCTCAAGGAACAACCACTCTTTTCACATTGGCCTGTTATAGTGCCACCAGCAGGTCGACTTTTGCCAAACACATTTTTGGATCAAAATGCCTCAAATCATGCATGCAATCATGTCACATTGCCGTTAAAGGCCAAAGAAAACATGACACCCTTTTCACATTTAGCGACGCGGCGGACGCGCCACCAGGACCAACCTGACCTGGTGGAGACCTGTGCTCGGAAGAGCACTGCTTCTAGTTTTTTTCTTTTGTGAATAGGACATTATTTTGACCACTCTGGAGTATAGAGTATGTTATGTTATGTTCCTGTGGTCAGGTAGGACACCTACAGGTTGAAGAGGGGTACTGCAGTAACTAAAAACAGAAGGTAATAAATCCATGCTGGAACATGAACGTTAATCTGATTGTATTGAATGTTTCCATTTCCCACAAAATAATATTAAAAACTAAATGTATTAGTAGGACAGTATGAGTCACCAGAAAAAAGGGTGTTTTTGATGACTTTATCCTGGTTAAAATGGAGTTTGAAGTTACAATGGGTGTGTATGGGGACGGGCCCAGACAGCATAATGCATTTCATATTAATCACACAGCTGATTAGACTTAATGAGCTTGACCTGAGGATTTAAAGTACACCACTATAAAGGAAACTGCAAAGATTTGGTTGTATTCAACATTTATTTTTTATAAAAGTAGAAAAAAGGTCCACAGTAAATTGGAATTGTCTGATGGATATAAACATATTTGGTAAAATAATTTGTGACTCTCCCTCTGGCAGAGTCACCTTCCTTTGTTGCAAAGAACAAAAACAAATCACACAACAAATGCTTCACACACAATTAAAATAATGCATAAGTAAAAGCAAAAACATAGCAATAATAATAATAAAAAACAGTAATAGACACTAGGACAGTGCAAATTGATTGTCATACAAATTATTGCAATCAATGATGTGTGTATTTGGCTTTGGACATTGGAACATTTAAATCAGACTTGCCTTTTAGGCTTTGTAAATAAAAGTTGCATAGAACATAAAAAGGTAAATGGTGCATTTATACAGCGCCACCTACTGCTCATCAGGAGCAACTGGGGGTTCAGAGTCTTGACTTAAATATACAAATAAATGACTGACAGTGACTGCGACCAATCATCAACATACATAATGGACTACGTCCAAAAATACAACAACCTCTTAACAGACACACGTCCATGAAGATGTCACATGACTCCTTACAGCAAGGGTCTTCAACAGGAGGTCTGGGACACGTAGGGGGTCCTCAGAGTTACTACAGGGGGTCCTCCAAATCTTTGTGTGATAGAAGCTTTTTTTCTCCTTTTTTATATTAATCACTTCTTGAACCCTAGCGTACATATTCTGATAACTTTAGCCAAAAATAGCAGATCTACAAGCTCACAACGCCTCGCGCTGCGAGAGCTTTGGTGTAGAAGAGAAAAAGAGCAGACTAAGTACAGAGCGAAAGGTCAAGTTTATTAAGTATTGACAGGTCAAGTGGTTAAATATCTGAAAACACAAATTGTCATGAAACCAAAACACACTGATGATTGTGCCGTCAAACAATGAAACTATATGGAATCTATGGGTTGTGGGGGTCCCTGCTTCATCTCTCTCTCAACTAAGGGGTCCTTGGCCTGAAAACGTTGAAGACCCCTGCCTTACAGGGTATTGTTTGGACAAGAAATTGATTTGCCAGTGGATGTTATGCTAAACATAAGCAACAACGTCACATGCAATATAAACATGGAATGCATTTTTAAAGGTGAGTGCAGTGACCACTTATCCATTGCATCATATGGACGGTGGGGTTCATTTGGTGCAGACCTGCACCTGCATTGTTAAGGCATCTATAGAGACACACGGGAACCTACAAATTCACACCCACAATTGAGACAGTGACACCACTTGGGGTAAGGGAGAACGGTGCACTGCAAGCCAGCCCATAGAAGTCAAATTGCAATTCAACTGTAGTTAGCCTACTTTTAAAATAATCCTACATGAACTGAAGACAATATAAGTATAAGTAAGTAATATAAGTAAAAATATGTTTCCAAATGTATGGACTGTCTTAGTCAACATACCTTCTTGTTTTCTAAATAGATGAAGTGTTTAACATTTAATTTGATACTTGAATGTGTTAGCCATACAGAGCAGAGGGGAGACAGTAGACAGAGAACATGTCTAGAGCACCGCAGTGTGACATTACATTGCTTTGATAATGTAAACATATGTTTTCTCATGCCAATAAAGTTCTTTGAATTGAAATTGAACATTGATTCTATAGAGACACACGGACGCCTACACATTCCAGCCCACGATTGAGACACTGCCACCACTTTGGGTAAGGGAGAACTGTGTACTGCAGCTGCATCCTTATGAGACAGCCCCCCTACCCCCCATTTAGTTTGAGTCATATTTTTGTCATCTGATTTTATTTTAGTTTTAGTCGACTAAAATGTTATTTGGCGGCCATGATGGCATGCCTGATTTTATACTTGGTTGTGTGCTGAAAATAGCAGATCTACAAGCTCACAACCTGTCGCGCTGCGTCACGTTGTGAGCTTGTAGATCGTCTATTTTCAGAGAGCAACACCCGAGCGCAACCAAACATAAAATGACTTGTCTTTTAGTTCTACTGGATCTCTTCTCCACTAATAGTCCCTCCCTGACATTTTACGAAATTGACAATTCTATATTTAGTCTTAGTTTTAGTCATCATAGCTCAGTGTTTGTTTAGCTTTTATTTAGTCAGTGAAAAAAGGAAGTCGACAGACATTTTTCATCATATTTTTAGTAAACAAAATCAACACTACTTTAAGTACATTTTGATGCCAATACTTTTGCACTTTTACTCAAGCAAATTTGGAATTCGGGACTTTTACTTGTATCAGTATTTCTACGCTGCAGTATTGACTGTACTGTGGACATATAAAAATATATATACCCTATATACCGTACATAAATATATACATAAACTATGTTGCTGTTGGCTGGACACCTTGGATGTCCAAAATGCTTCCTGTGTTCAAACACATCCATAGCAACCATATTGGTTGATGTCAACTCATCAGAGACATTATCTGTCCTCACAAAGACACACTGAGGAGGAGGAGGAGTCAAGCCTAAACCCAGGGTAGAGTGGTTCAGTGAATGTGGACTGGAAGGTGTAAATGTGTTTCAGTGAGTCAGAGGACACCTTATAGAAGGACAGAGTCCCAGCAGCATGGTCTACATACACTGCTACTCTGTTGGAGTCAGAGGAACCAACAGGGAGGACAGTGGTCCTACTATTGTGAGAGACAATGTAATCGCCTCCCCAACAGTCCAGACTCCAGGACAGATCATTGTCCCCAAGTCCATTAGGACCCTCTCCTCTCCTGCTGATTCCTCTGTAAGCCACTCCTATCCTAACCCCTCCACTCCTCTCCACCTCCCAGTAACAGCGTCCAGTCAGACCCTCTGTACACAGAACCTGATCCCACTTATCATCAAATCTGTCCTGATGATCAGGGTATGACTGAAGCTCCTCCCTCTCTGGCCGAGTCACCTTCGTGTTGCTCTCAGACAGACAGAGTGTTCTGCTCGCTGTGTTTGGATCCAGTGTGAGACGATGGAAGTCTGATGAGAGAACAAGACAGGAAACATTACAAATATTTAATATTTAAAAAGTATTACAATATTCAGAGAGAGAGAGAGAGAGAGAGAGAGAGAGAGAGAGAGAGAGAGAGAGAGAGAGAGAGAGATTGGTTTACAGTAACTGAGTACACAATAAGTTAATGTTGTGTAGTTAAAGTACTAATACCTGGATACTTGTGACTTTCACTACATTTCAAAGACACATATTGTACTTTTAACTCCACTACATTTGTAGGAAGAGAAAACATTTATTTATTATGAATTATTATGCCCTATGTAGTTTTTTTCAGTAAAAATAGCTTGTAGATCGGGTATTTTTATTATGATTGATAGGCTATTAGTGTTGATTTTGTCAACTAAAACTATGACGAAAAATGTTTGTCAACTTTTGTCACTGTGTGAAACTAAATAAAAACTAAACACACATTTAAGATAATATGACTAAGACTGAATTTACTGACAATTTTGTAAAAATAAATAAAAGTAGACTAAAATGTTAGGGAGGGACTAGTGGAGACGAGATCCAGTAGAACTAAAAGACAAGTCATTTTATGTTTGATTCTGCTCGGGTGTTGCGCTCTGAAAATAGCAGATCTACCAGTAAAGCAGGTTGCACAGTGCTGCGTTTTTCGGGCCGAATATCGGGGTGAATTTCGGAGCGCGTGAATAAAAAAATCAACCTCTCGTTATGTCAGTCACGTTTGCACACTGACACCCGTTTCGCGCACCACTCGGTCCCTTGCTCTCTCTATCTCTCTCTCTCTCCTTGCCCTGAAAAACGCATTTTGCAACGAAAAACGCAGCAGTGTGCAACCAGCTTAAGACTCCCTAATGGGGAGATAAGCGACCGTCAGGTCACATGTATACACCAGGGGCCGTGGAGTGGAGCAGTAGTTTGTAGATCGGCTACCTTAGACTATTTTCCCATATTTCTTTCCCAGCGGCGTGGGGGTCTGCGGGGTCCGCGAGGGTCCGCCGGGGTGCCCGAGTTACAGCCTTTTTATTGGGCTGCAGTGTCTGCTGCTAGGTGGCGGGGGTCTGCCGGTAGGTGGCGGGGGTCTACAGGTAGGTGGCGGGGGTCTACAGGTAGGTGGCGTAGGTGGCGGGGGTCTACAGGTAGGTGGCGGGGGTCTACAGGTAGGTGGCGGGTGGCGGGGGTCTACAGGTAGGTGGCGGGGGTCTACAGGTAGGTGGCGGGGGTCTACAGGTGGGTGGGGGGGTCTACAGGTAGGTGGTGGGGGTCTACAGGTAGGTGGTGGGGGTCTACAGGTAGGTGGCGGGGGTCTACAGGTAGGTGGCGGGGGTCTACAGGTAGGTGGGGGGGTCTACAGGTAGGTGGTGGGGGTCTACAGGTAGGTGGTCTACAGGCAGGTGGTGGGGGTCTACAGGTAGGTGGGGGGGTCTACAGGTAGGTGGGGGGGTCTACAGGTAGGTGGCGGGGGTCTACAGGTAGGTGGTGGGGGTCTACAGGTAGGTGGGGGGGTCTACAGGTAGGTGGGGGGGTCTACAGGTAGGTGGCGGGGGTCTACAGGTAGGTGGTGGGGGTCTACAGGTAGGTGGTGGGGGTCTACAGGTAGGTGGGGGGGTCTACAGGTAGGTGGTGGGGGTCTACAGGTAGGTGGCAGGGGTCTACAGGTAGGTGGGGGGGTCTACAGGTAGGTGGCGGGGGTCTACAGGTAGGTGGTGGGGGTCTACTGGTAGGTGGCGGGGGTCTACAGGTAGGTGGGGGGGTCTACAGGTAGGTGGCGGGGGTCCACAGGTAGGTGGCGGGGGTCTACAGGTAGGTGGGGGGGTCTACAGGTAGGTGGTGGGGGTCTACAGGTAGGTGGCGGGGGTCTAAAGGTAGGTGGTGGGGGTCCACAGGTAGGTGGCGGGGGTCCACAGGTAGGTGGTGGGGGTCTACTGGTAGGTGGCGGGGGTCTACAGGTAGGTGGGGGGGTCTACAGGTAGGTGGCGGGGGTCTACAGGTAGGTGGCGGGGGTCTACAGGTAGGTGGTGGGGGTCTACAGGTAGGTGGGGGGGTCTACAGGTAGGTGGTGGGGGTCTACAGGTAGGTGGCGGGGGTCCACAGGTAGGTGGCGGGGGTCCACAGGTAGGTGGCGGGGGTCTACAGGTAGGTGGCGGGGGTCTACAGGTAGGTGGGGGGGTCTACAGGTAGGTGGTGGGGGTCTACAGGTAGGTGGCGGGGGTCTACAGGTAGGTGGTGGGGGTCTACAGGTAGGTGGTGGGGGTCTACAGGTAGGTGGCGGCGGGCGGCCCCGACTTTACGGCCAGATCAAGTGGAATACGTCCTAACAACAGGGCTCGGGCTGAATTTTTAAGCTCAAACACACACTCTCACACAGACACAGAACACACACACACACACACACACACACACACACACACACACACACACACACACACACACACACACACACACACACACACACACACAACTAGGCTTGGAACAGCAGCATTTTGGTTTACACAGCAGTCTTTGACAGTGGGAATGTGGGATTAACCAACGGTACAATCTTTGACAAGGAGTATTTATATTGTATGTATGTATGTATGTATTTATAGAGAATACTTTGGGATATTAATTTAAACCATATCCGTGCGCGTTCATTTGGTTACAAGCAATCATAATTCCCCATGGCCATGATCTCACAGGCTCGCCACATTAATGACAGATATCCTGGAAACTAAAGGTCATCTGAATGCAGTGGTTGCAGAATGAATGAGGCTCTAAGCATTGATGGATGAAGGCTGGCTGGTGTTGAGTGATCTCCAGGTGGCATAAATAAATCCACGGCGCCCACGGGGAAGATGGTGCGCTGTGGGCACAGGTGGAGCGTCGGGTTTCATCATTAACTCCAGCATAGTGTACAGTAGCTACTGTATACATTGAGAGACCCCACGGTTATGTTTGGGCACGTTTGAGTGCTTAAACTATAGCAATCATGTACCGGTATTCCGCACTGGCTGGCCATCTCCCCGGTGGGCCGTGGACCCTCAAATAAATCATCCACAGTGTGCACTGGGCTGGGCACAGCCAGGTTTGGACCTTCAGGTTTTATCCTTAATAAAGGATTCACGTCACTATAAATTGGAGGCTCACAGTTCCCGAAAATGCTCTCGCATGCGTTCGTATCTATGCTTGTTCTGAGCCAGATCTGCAATAGACTGTTAGTGTTAAAGCACTTAATGTAGATTGCTGCCATATCGCTAGATTTTGATTGCTTGTCATTGTAACTTGGAAATAAAATCAGCGTGCATGTCCATGATGTAGCTGGTTAGATATTTTTATAAAATGTTATATTTTCACAGGATTATTTATTAGTGTGTTAGATATGCATTTTCGAGTGGATACATGTGTCCATTGTCTGTCAGATAGTTAGACAATGCTGCCCTGCATGTCTACAATGGAATAAGAGGTGTAAGATGAATCCTACACCACCTCTGAACTTGATGTGAGATTTGATCCTACCCTACACCAACGTCAAAGTCACATTGAAATGATAAATGCTGAGACTTGCCTACATTTTGGTGTACGCCAACATTTTGATCTGCACCACGTTGATAAATGAGGGCCAGTGTGTTTGGGGGACATTAAGCAGAATGTGTGGCAGAAGGAGGGTTGAACATTGCAGAAGGTGTGTCAGGTAGAGGGAGTGTTTTGTAAACAAGCATCAGCTGGTGTGAAGGACCAGGCCAAGAGCAGAGAAACCTCCTGCATTCACTGGAAGCTCTACTGAAGAGCTTTCAGGACAGCATCCAGGGAGGGAGGGGCCAACAGAGGATAAAACACTGTATACAAATACAGACTGACAGACAGACAGACAGACAGACAGACAGACAGACAGACAGACAGACAGACAGACAGACAGATACTCACATCTTGAGAGGAGTTGAGGATTAGGATTAGAATTCCAGAATTCTCCTCCATGTTTCACTCTGTAGGAAGTAGAACAACAATGCATCAATGTCTGACTGTCTAACACAACGTCTCCACTACCTGACACTACAGTGTTTCTGCTACAAGTGAAATTACAGGAATTTGCTAAAATTGTGGGAACTTGCAAAAGAAAAATATGTGTTTTGATTAAAAAAGGTGATTGAAAAGGTGACCGCCCTTTTCTTACTAGGCTACTGTAGTATAACTTTATGAACGTGGCAAAGCTCAGTTTACAAGGAGTGCAATGAATGTTGCATCAAGGTGGTTTCATTTAAATTGTCATTATTTTAATTTTAACGGAGCAGATAATATAGACATTATGTTTTATTGAGCAAGGAGAGAGTTTATATCTTCTGTCTTGCACAGAGTCGGTGTGCGCACACACACGCACGCACGCACGCACGCACACACACACACACACACACACACACACACACACACACACACACACACACACACACACACACACACACACACACACACACACACACACACAGGAGCACTGTTTTTTCACAGCAGTTTTGCTTCTGTGTGAACAACTGGTGAGGATGACTTTATAAACTTTATGTGGAAAAATGCAGTGGTGGAAAAAGTACATTTTCTACTTAAGCAAAAGTATCAATACTGCATTGTAGAAGTACTCTGTTACAAGTAGCAGTCCAGAATTCAAAATGTACTTGAGTAAAAGTACAAAAGTATTGGCATCAAAATCTACTTAAAATACTAAAAGTAAAAGTCCAAAATGTTTGAAAATAGCAGATCTACAAGCTCACAACGTGTCACGATGTGACGCGTTGTGAGCTTGTAGCTTGGCTATTTTCAAATCGCCTCTGTATAAAATAGGGCTAAAGTGGTTTATGTAACATATTATAATTTAGATCAGCAAAGTAACTAGTAACTATAGTTTTAGTATTGGAATTTGGAAATACGAATACCTAACTATAAATAAGTACAGTACTTAAGTAAAAGTACTTAGTTACTTTACACCACTGTAAAAATGCAGGGTTAATGAAATCACGCAAGCCCAGCTTATTTTGTGTAGTTTTCCTGGATATTTTACTGCAACAGATTATACACATAAACATGAATCTTCAGCAGGTGTATGACTGTATAAATGGGGTGGGAGGAGGGGATTGTTGGGGCAGACTAGCACAATAGACGTTATGCCATTGGAACATGAAACAAGGGAATCACTGCACTAACCAACATGGACACAGTCCAAGTCTACTCACTGCAGAGACTCCAGTCCAGAGAAGTTCTTCAGTCCAGACACCGGCAACATGTTGAAGTTCAAGTCTAATTCTCTCAAATGAGAAGGATTAGATCTGAGAGCTGAGGCCAGAACTTCACAGCTTCTCTCTGACAACCAGCAGTTCATCAGTCTAAATGAGAAATAAAACACACAATGTTTGATTGTCTGCAATAAAATACATTATTCTGAGAACCTGCTTACAACCACCTATTAAAGGACCTGGTCTGGATGGACTGTCTGGGTTTTAGAGTAGAAAACCAGACAGAGTAACATGAACTAAATAATCTTTACTTAATCTCGCAACAGACAAACAGAGTTTCTAAATGGTTAGTTCCAATACTTAATTCTGATTGGCTGGTTTCTGATTAAACCAGTGTCTAAATGACATGATAATCCACACCTTGAATCAGTTTATATCAAACCCAGGTGTGTTATTTCTTTCCACAGTGTTGTGAAGCTGAACTAGAGAAGGGAGCGCTTGATTTTCTCTCAAATCCTGCCGTGCGGGGCTTATAAGCTCCACCCACACACATAGGACTGTAACTGAGTGCCTCTGGGCGGGGCTTGTAAAAACACCAAGCGCGCCCCCTATAACCCATTCTGATTGCAACAGGTGTGTCTGCAGCCTGGCCGGGAACTACTTTCTTGTAGCTGGGAACTACTTTCTTGTAGCTGGGAACTACTTTCTTGTAGCTGGGAACTACTTTTTTGTAGCTGGGAACTACTTTCTTGCAGACCTTGTAGTGAATTATTAGTGAAATAGAACAGTTTTAGTTGGTATATGTCTATGATTTATCATGTTGACATATTGTAACGGTTTTAGAAAAGCAAGAAGCCACGCGAGGCATGTGGTTACCTGTATTTTATAACGGCTGAGAGGGTTGGAGACACTCGGCTCCGCTTCGTGTCTCACCACGCCTTTCAGACGTTATAAAATACTGGGTAACCACATGCCTCTTGTGGCTTATTGCTTCATTATACACATAAGACCTAACAGGTCAAAGGTCAATTGATGGACAGTTTAAGACAGGGGTGTCGAACTCATTTTGGGGTGAGGGCCGCATTGGATGAAAGGTGACTTGATGAGGGCCGAACCAGTCGCGGATCGGAGGGCATGCACACTCGCTCACATGTTCGCTCTGTTTTTCTTCCTGTCGTCTTAGCCACTGCTATAGCTAGCAGTATAGCAGTATATCATTTTACAAATTGTGTTCATTATTAAGTAAAATAGCTACTTTCATTATTGGTATTACAGTTGCAGTTAGATACGAGAGATGCTATTTGTTTAAAGGAGTAGTTCATCTCCAAAAGGACTTCTTTTTCTTTGATTACTCACGCCATGGAGACTTGAGTTCAATAATATATTTTTATTTTATTTGTCGCATTACTAAGACAAAAATGTGATAATAGTACACTTCCCCCCATTGATTCCGGATGGGGACCCAAATGCATTTGGGTCCCCATCCGGAATCAATAGGCATGCATTTATTGTAATCAAATTTCTGTTTTAGGAATGAGTCTACATTGGCTCCATGGCATTTTGGGGGTGAACTACTCCTTTAAGAAGTGCCAATAAGAATAAACCATTTGATAATAGAATTATTCAATTCCTGATATATTATTGATGCAGGACAATAATTATTTTTATTGTATTTTATAATAAAAAGAATAAAAGTAATGAACAATAATGGCTATTCAGAAAATATCTGAATAATAAAACGTTTACAATTTATTATTATTATATTTTTTAAATAAGTTATTTTCTTAACAACATTAATTTCCATGTCTAATATGTGTAATCTTTGAGTACAGTTCGAATATTGTAGGTACGTTCAGGTGTTATTCATAGCCAGGTCCCCTACCCCATTCCTAGCAATGCTGTCATTTTCAGAGAGAGAGAGAGCTGATCACTTAACATTCCAATCAATCAACTCAATCACCGCCACCTGGTGGGAGAAACCTAGCCTGCAGTTCTTAAAACAATCATAACTCAGGACAGGAATGGGCTAGAGACTTACTTTTTTTTTCTAAATGCTCAGAAATATATGCTCTACAAGCCCGGGGCCGGATTGAATCACCTCGCGGGCCGGATCCGGCCCGCGGGCCGTATGTTTGACATCCCTGGTTTAAGACAAGTGAAGCTGATAACTGCTGATGTCACAGACACAGGAAGGACATCTGCTGGAGAAAGAGACGATACAGACCAGTGGTGGAATGGAACTAAGTACATTTACTCAACTTCTGTACTTAAGTACAAGTTTAGTTTACTTTATTTACTTTACTTGATTATGTCAACTTTGTATATTTTATACTTCTACTGCACTACACCTATAGAGGCAAATACTGTAATCTTTACTCATTAATTATTTGAAAACTTTAGTAACCATTTACTTCAGATCTGATTTAGATTATTGCAATATACATAAACCAGCTATTGTATCACCTATTATACACTTTTTTTTTGGACACATGTTGAAAACATAAAAAGGGGGTATTCTGCAGATTGAGTTTTTGGTAATAAAGTGTATTTATTACTTTTACTAGTAACAGAGCTGCATTGTGGTATTGCCACTTGGATTATTTTTTACCCTGATACAGACAGACAGTCTTTGAGTGGTTTGAGTGAATTTAGTGAACATGTACATACTGTAGTTACTGTACCTCCTCATTATCCCAGTCAATTTGTGTTACTATGATATCAACCTTATTCATGCCACAATATTCATATTATAATCACATGATAAATCACTGATGGAAATAATGATTGTAAATTAATTTCACCGTAGAGTCTCCAGTCTACAATGAGGACTTTTCAGTGCAGCACAGAGTAGATCCAGTAGATCCAGGTGGTCCATGACGTTGTAACTTAAGTCCAGGTGTCTCAGATGGGATGGATTAGAACTGAGAGCTGAAGACACAACTTCCATGTGTTGCTTCCAGAGGCCACGACCAAAGCCAACAAGTCTGTAATTAGAGGTGGTCAATCAGACCACACACACACACACACACACACACACACACACACACACACACACACACACACACACACACACACACACAGTCAAGTCCATTTATTTATAAAGCAGATTTAAAAACAACCAGGTTGACCAAAGTGCTGTACATCATGAGAACGCAGTAAAAACAAAAACAATACAAAGCAAAAACAATAGAAACATTTGTAAACATTTAAAACCTTGTAAGTACAGCTATAAAAACAAAACATTTAAGATATAAAACAATGACAGGCACAGGGAGGGAGGGGTCTAGGGCTCAAATGCTAGGGTGAAGAGGTGTGTTTTAAGTGGGATGGAAGGCTGTTCCAGAGAGCTGGGCCAGCCACAGAAAAAGCTCTGTCACCCTTTTGCCTTAGATTGGCTGTTAGATTGACTTTGAGAAGCCTGGTGCCAGTCAGTCAGTAGCATTCTGTACGAGCTGAAGACGGGAGAGGGTGGAGTTTGCAACCCCTATGTAAAGGGAGTTGCAGTAATCCAGCCTTGACGAGACAAGGGCATGGATTACTTTCTCTAGGTTGTGGGCCGAAAGAAAATATTTTATTTGTGCTACACACGCACACACACGCTTGCATGCACGCACACACACACACACACACACACACACACACACACACACACACACACACACACACACACACACACACACACACACACACACACATACACACACACACACACACACACACACACACAGTTTGTATCAATGAAACGTTGAATTTATTCTAGCACTCTCTACCCAATATTCTACCCAGCCCGCGTGTGTGTGTGTATGTGTGTGTGTGTGTGTGTGTGTGTGTGTGTGTGTGTGTGTGTGTGTGCGTGTGTGCGTGTGCGTGTGCGCGTGCGTACATGCGTGCGTGCGTACGTGCGTGCGTACGTACATGCGTGCGTGCGTGCGTGCGTATCACTGTTGATTTAACTATCATGTTTAGTTATATTGTAGTGTTGTGAAGGTACAGTGCATTGTTTCTGTTCTAAGTTTTCTATTCACATGACTACTAACCGAGCCTTTCTGCTGTTCCTCACAGCTGGGATGAGTCTGCGTCGGCCCTGCTCTGATGTGTTGTATTTGTCCAGGTCCAACTCCTCCAGAACATCCTCTGACATCTGCAGCATGTGGGCCAGAGCTGAACACTGGGTTGGAGACAGTTCTGTCTTTGATCTGTCCCCTGACTTCAGGTACTGTTGGATCTCCTGATGCACTGAGTGGTCGTTCATCTCCATCAAACAGTGGAAGAGGTTGATAAATCTGTCAGGAGAGGCAAGGCTTTCATCCATCTTCTTCAGGTTGTTGATGGCTCTCTGGATGCTCTCTGGACTGTACTGTGTCTGAACCAGTAGACCTCCTAACAGACTCTGGTTGGACGGCAGTGAGAGACCATGAAGGAAGCGGAGAAACAGGTCCAGGTGACCATTCTTACTCTGTATGGCTTTACGGTTGGCTGCGTACAGGAAGTCCTCCAAGGACATGTCACTGGTGTAATCATGTCCCCCTGTATCACGTCCCAGGAATGTCTTCAGTACCTCCATGTTCTTCTGTGTGAAACAGTGGAACAGGTAGACTGCAGCCAGAAACTCCTGGATGATCAGATGAACAAAGCAGTAGACTGCTCTCTGGAAGAGCACGCCCTCTCTTTTGAAGATCTCTGTGCACACTCCTGAGTACAGCGAGGCGTCTTTCACATCCAGACCACACTCTTCCAGGTCTTCTTGGTAGAACATGATGCTGCCTTTCTCCAGATGTTCAAACGCCAGCCTGCCCAGCTTCAGAAGAACCTCCCTGTCCTTCTCCATCATCTTCTGTTGATTCTCTCCCTCTTTTCTGTTTCTTTTCTTGTTTCTTTTCTTTCCCTGATGAGGCTCATCATACTTCAGCTCCTTCCTCTTTGTCTGGACCAACAGGAAGTGGCAGCACATGGCAGTCAGGGTCGTGGGCAGCTGTCCTGTCTCGTCTGTCTTCACCATGTCCTCCAGAACGGTAGCGCTGATCCAACAGAAGACTGGGATGTGACACATGATGTGGAGGCTCTTTGACGTCTTCATGTGTGAGATGATTCTGCTGGCCAGCTCCTCATCACTGAACCTCTTCCTGAAGTACTCCTCCTTCTGGGGATCTGTGAACCCTCGTACTTCTGTCACCAGGTCAACATATGCAGGAGGGATCTGATTGGCTGCTGCAGGTCTGGTGGTTATCCAGATGAGAGCCAATGGGAGCAGATTCCCCTCAATGAGGTTTGTCAACAGCCCGTCCACTGACGATGTCACTGTGACATCAGAGATGATGTCATTGTTGAAGTTGAAGGACAACCTGCTTTCATCCAAACCATCAAAGATGAGGCCAACCTTCCAGACAGCGAGCTGCTCTGCTGTGACCTTCTTCAACGTTGGATGGAAAACATGGATCAGTGAGAGAAGACTGTGCTGCTCATCTCTGACCAAGTTCAGCTCCCGGAATGAGAAGGGAACCAGGAGAATGACATCTTGATTTTCCAAACCCTTTGCCCAGTCCAGAGCGACCTTACGCACAGAGAAGGTTTTTCCAATGCCAGCGACGCCCTTGGTCAGAACTCTTCTGATTGGTGTCTCTCTGCCAAGGAGGAGGGGCTTAAAGATGTCACAGCAGTTGATTGGTTGGTCATGGAGGGTGTTCTTCTTGGAGAGCGTCTCAAGCTGGTAGACCTCATGTTGGTTATTAACCCCTTCACTCTCTCCCACTGTGATGTAGAGCGCTGTGAAGATGCTGCTGAGGGAGGGCACTTCAGTGACGTCTGTCACACGATCCAGACTGTTCAAAGTGATCTTATAAACCTTTAAATCCTCCTGCACACTGACACCTGCTATGAGAAGACAATGAAGACATTTTAAACATTCAGCTTCATTTATAACTTTACATGCTTACAACGGTTTACACACATTATTAATGTGTTAAATACCAGTAAGACTCCCTAATCGGGAGATAAGCGACCGTCAGGTCGCAGCGTGATTTTAGGGCAAAATCTGTAGGAGCAGTGTCCAAAAATGTGTTTGAAAAAATCGGCCTGATGGTGGCGCTATATGGGACAGATCCATGTTGATGACATGAGTGTAGACATAGTGTGTACCGATTTGTGTGATTTTAGGGCAAAATCTGTAGGAGCAGTGTCCAAAAATGTGTTTTGCAAGAATCGGCCTCATGGTGGTGCTAGAAGAGGGCCATGTGTGGGATAATATAGGTATCTATCTGAATTGTTTTAGTCCAGAGTTGATAGATGTACCCTTTTTGACAATGTTTCTTTTTTTATATTTTTATTTTTTTGCTAAATTGTCCAAATTATTTTGCAAAATTGTCTTACTCTGTCCACTGCTGGTCTGAGCGGATGTCTTCAGTCCAGGTGTGGTTGTGAATGTCTCTCCTGAACATCTGGACGTCTGCGCAGTCCTCTTCCTCTGTCTGTGGAGATAAAGAACTTTATTAGGACTATATGCCCCATCCCGGCTGCTCTCCACTGAGGCTACCTCAGTGGGTCAGTGCCAGAATTGATTTTAAGATTTTACTCATGACTTTTAAATGTGTAAATGGCCAGTCTCCCAGTTCTATCTCTGACATGATAGAACCCTACAAGCCTGTGCTCAGCATCAGATCATCATGCTAGAACCCTACAAGCCTGTGCTCAGCATCAGATCATCATGTTAGAACCCTACAAGCCTGTGTTCAGCATCAGATCATCATGTTAGAACCCTACAACCCTGTAGCAACTCATAATGTAATAACGGCTCATAATGTAATAAGGGCTCATAATGTAATAAGAAAAATGTAATAAAAACTCATAATGTAATAATCAGCTCATAATGTAATAAAAAAATGAGCGCATAACGTAATAATGGATTTTTCAATAATGTAATAATGTAATAATGTGTTACATTAAGAACCTCCACATAGGAGGCTCATAATGTAATAAAACTTCATAATGTAATAATGTATTTTTTATTACATTATGAGCTGATTATTACATTATGAGCTTTTATTACGTTTTAATTATTACATTATGCGCTTGTTTTTATTACATTATGAGCTGATTATTACATTATGAGTTTTTATTACATGTTTTTAATACATTATGAGCCCTTATTACATTATGAGTTGTTACACACCCTGCCAACTTTGTTGATGAAGAATGGAGCAACTATCTGCTAAACATGCAGCAAATGAATAAATATGGGGATCATTTAGCTGTACAAAGAGCATCCACAATGTTCAACATACAGTTCGTGATTGTATCGACTCTGGGTGTTGATGCAACATCGATAATATCCCCATGTGGTCAGTATGACAGTCTGCCATTGCTAGTTCTGGGCCACTTTGCCGAAGGTCTTGGGGATCATTATGTAAGCCTTGATGGACCAGTCACACACTTGATTCAAAGAGTCCAGGAAGCAGAGGAGAGTGCACCACTTCGATCTGGCCCTCACTTTGGCCCTAAGTCTAGCCCTCACTCTGGCCCTGACTCGGTACCTCACTCTGGCCCTGACTCGGTCCCTTACTTTGGCCCAGGGCCGGATTTATAATAGGGCTTGACGTGCTGAAGCACAAGGCATCAACAACCACAGGGGGGCACCAGAGGATCAACTGTAAACAAAAGATATTCACATGAGCTAAGCTAAGCTAACGTTGTTGTCTTTAATAACTGGTTACACTTAAGGGTTTTGAAGAAACGTTAGGTGGATACTAGTATGCACAACTCTAAAAGAACTGGTGCACTATTGTGTTGGAGCGCCTCAGTGCGGCTGCAGAGTTAAGGTGCCATCTATCCCTGATTGATTTATTGATTGATTGAAGACTTTATTAGAAGTTTGCATAGGCAAAGGTTCATGACAGTACAGTTCACTGCTACGAGGTCAACTAAAGGGAGATCCTAGTAAGATTTTCGGCTTATTTGCACAGGAAACCTTCATGTATCTCATATAACAACTGAGACCACACTATTGTAGGGTGACCAGACGTCCCGGTTTGGCCGGGACTGTTCGTTTTCAAGCTGCGTGCCCGGGTGTCCTGACAAATATCTCTAAAACACTAATATGTCCCGCTTTTCAACATTAACTACAAAATTGTGCCAATAATAGTATCTGTTTTCAGTGTTTGCATAGACATTTATCATGTTCTTTTCACGAAAACATGCTCACCTAACCAATCAGAAAACATGTACAAATTCATTGCGCGTCTGAATTCAACGCTGAGGCTGTTTGTCAATCACTCACTGCCTGTTTGCAACCCTGCGGTGTATGTGCGCTTGCATGAACGTTAGAGAATGTGCACGCACGTGCGCGATAACGTGCGCATTGCTTTTAGGGTCCCGGTTTTAGGCAACAACAGTGGTTCGCGTCCCGGTTTGAGCGGCTGAAAATATGGTCACCCTACTATTAAGTCATTATGCTAATGTATGGATGTGACGTCCCTGTTGTTTCATACACCATCTTGGGCATATTCTACACTATTGTTATTTATACTTTGAGCTTGACTGTGATACGTGGCTACCTGTTTGATTGATGTTTTTGTGGGATAGAGAAGCCAGGGCTTGTAGTTACTGGACTGTCGAAATTGTAGCTACCTGATATTGTATGCTGGTGGAGAAGGGGGAAAAATCAAACCAAGTTTGAAGTGAGAGGTGGTGCGTGTGTGCGTCCTCATAATGACATTATCTGTTCCTATCTATGTCTAAGTGGCCGTGTGTGTGTGTGTGTGTGTGTGTGTGTGTGTGTGTGTGTGTGTGTGTGTGTGTGTGTGTGTTTTGCGCCAGCGGCTACCACAGGTCACCAGTGTGTGCGTGTGTGTGTGTGTGGGGGGGGGGGGCAAGCACAGGACACCATGAAGGGTAAATCCTGCCCTGCTCTGGCCCTAAATCTGACCCTCACTCTCACGTAAGGCTCTCACTCTGGCCCTAAGTCTGGACACATTGAAGTGGTGCGCTCTTTGAATCAAGTGTGTGACTGGTCAATCAAGGCTTACATAATGGTCCCCATGACCTTCGGCAGGGGTTGACACTAAGGTCTAAGAGGCACTTGCCCGTCGGGCAAGTACAGGTCATGTTCTACTTGCCCAAAGGTCATGTACACTTGCACAAAAAGTAAATCGTCCATTATAAAATGACAGGTGAGATTTGAATTACCACTCAATTTAACTCAATAACAATTTTTAATCATATCAATACCTCCAAATCCAAATACCTAGGTAGTTATGATTGCTATGGTTTCACACTTCGTCATTTTATAGATTTTGTTATGGCCACGTTCAGGTGTTTAGACAGATATCTCGTGTTGTGTTTGTAGACGGTCGTGTCCCCTCTCAAATGAGCACTTGCCCGGTCGGGCAACCTGAAAGCAAACTTCACCTGCCCCAAAGTTTTATTTACCTGCCGGGGGCAGGTGGGCAAGCCTTAGTGTCAATGCCTGTTCGGCAAAGTGGCCCAGAACTGGCAATGGCAGACTGTCGTCATACTGACCACATGGGGATATTATCGATGTTGCATCAACACCCAGTGTTGATACAATCAAGAACTGTATGTTGAAAAGTTGGCAGGGTGTGTAGCAACTCATAATGTAATAAGGGCTTATAATGCAGTGATGTTAATAGGTTTTTAATGTAATGAGTCCCGGGACCCAAGGAGGGTCTTTCGGATGAGTCCCAGGGATATTTTATGGGTCCCACAAAAATTCAACGCGTCATGTCATTTTTGACAAAGTGCAGCATTTAACTTGAATTGGTTATTATATGGTTATTTACATTGTTTATCTTACAAAATACATACAAAAACGAATGAAACAATTAAACTATAATAGTACCTTGAGATGAAGAAGCACTAGGGATGGAGCTCGTTAATTTTTATTGATAATGAGCACCTTATCGATGTTGCTTATCGAGCCGGGCTTTTATCGAGCCCACTATTGAGCTTTTTTCTGTTATTTTGTGGAAAGACATGATGAGACACTAATATATATATATAATTACAGTACTATTCATGAATTAATAATAATAGCCTACTGTAAAACTATACTATAACTATAGGCTAACATTTCCATGTCTCTCCTTTTTTTTTTTTTTTTTTTTTACAGTAAATGCATATCTATTTTTTCCATTAAATACATTTGACCAGGGCCTTCAAATACAGTACTTTAACAGACAGAAGGCAAGTCAACCTTTTTATTTTTGGAAAATATTTGAAGAAACTAAATGTGTACCGTCTCTTTAACAGTGTAATTTATAATGCATAGTACGACGGTGTCACGCAACAAAAATATACCCAATCAACAAGCTCAAACCGTGTCTGCTCGCACCGCGTTGTGATCTTGTACATCTGCTATTTTCGGTAGACTCAGAAGTCGCGCTGGCAACGCTACGGATTCATTCGCACGGAGCGATACCTTATAACTCTATGGCAGTGATTTTGAGTGTCCCAAACGGATTATTATCGATGGAATCATTCATATTTTCAAGCACCACATACTGTGGGTGGAAGAGAACGGGTGTCGCGCTGCTTCAACAGCCCGCGTTGGAGTTGTTTCAACTCGTCTCAGACTAGCTCTGGTCCATAGCGTTAGTGGAGGAGAACTCCACTAACGCTATGGACCAGAGCTAGTCGCAGACGTGCAAAGTTATTGATTGCACTTGGGTCTTATGTGACAAGTGCCTGGCTCCGTCTGCATTGTCGAAGACAGTGTTCCCTCCCGAGCATGATGTAACAACCGTGCTGCATATAGCCCATTGTATTTAGCTCTCCCCTTCCAAAAGGTAACCAAACTTTTTAGTGTTTCACGCGTTCCACCGTTGTTCCGCGGCACGCATGCACTTCCAAAGCACACAACTATCGATGACACATTGTACCTCCCGGCCCCCGGCCGCTATAGCAGCCCATGACGTGACGCTTACCCGATAACAGGCTCGACAAGCCAAACCCACGTTCGGTGGGGGAACCCTTCTTGGTGTATCACCTAACACGCTGTGCCACTATGGTCAGAGAGCGGCCCGGTGCTACGCTAAAACTAAGGCACCCATTGAATTCTGTGACCATGCATGGAGCACACAATAGCGTCGGTGGATTCCAAACACACACTGTCGTTAGTTCTATCGTCTGTTTTAAGACTTTCTACGCGGATTTCATTTGTGTTTACGTAGGGTACAGTAGCATGCCTTCACCCATGAACAATGGTGGCGTCTGTGGACTTTTTAAAATATATTTTTTTTCGCGAGTGGTAAATTATTTTCACGTGGACTCCAATGGAGGCGATGCGTCCGTGGGACCCCAGAACACTGACGTGAATGCGTCTCTAGGCAACGTGAATGCGTCAGAGACGCGGGATGCGCACATAATGACGTCACTGATAATGTAATAAAAACATGTAATAAAAACTCATAATGTAATAATCAGCTCATAATGTAATAAAAAACAAGTGCATAATGTAATAATTAAAATGTAATAAAAGCTCATAATGTAATAATCAGCTCATAATGTAATAAAAATACATTATTACATTATGAAGTTTTATTACATTATGTGGAGGTTCTTAATGTAACACATTATTACATTATTACATTATTGAAAAATCCATTATTACGTTATGTGCTCGTTTTTTTATTACATTATGAGCTGATTATTACATTATGAGTTTTTATTACATTTTTCTTATTACATTATGAGCCCTTATTACATTATGAGCCGTTATTACATTATGAGTTGCTACAAACCCTACAAGCCTGTGTTCATCATCAGATCATCATGTTAGAACCCTACAAGCCTGTGTTCATCATCAGATCATCATGTTAGAACCCTACAAGCCTGTGTTCATCATCAGATCATCATGTTAGAACCCTACAAGCCTGTGTTCATCATCAGATCATCATGTTAGAACCCTACAAGCCTGTGTTCATCATCAGATCATCATGTTAGAACCCTACAAGCCTGTGTTCAGCATCAGATCATCATGTTAGAACCCTACAAGCCTGTGTTCATCATCAGATCATCATGCTAGAACCCTACAAGTCTGTGTTCAGCATCAGATCATCATGTTAGAACCCTACAGCCTGTGTTCATCATCAGATCATCATGTTAGAACCCTACAGCCTGTGTTCATCATCAGATCATCATGTTAGAACCCTACAGTCTGTGTTCATCATCAGATCATCATGTTAGAACCCTACAAGTCTGTGTTCAGCATCAGATCATCATGTTAGAACCCTACAGTCTGTGTTCAGCATCAGATCATCAGATAAGAGCCTCCTGGAGACTCCCACATCCAGGGGCGTCACAAGGGGGGGGGGGGGGGGGGGGGGGGGGGGGGACTGAGTTACCAGGGCCCAAGGTGGAGGGACCTTAATTATGTTATACTTCATCTGCTATTTTTGAAAAAGTTGTGAACATGTGTGCAAATCTTTGAATATATGTATTTTTAAGCGAACATTTGAACTAAAATGTTGCTTTGTTTGCTAAATATTTTTAGATGGGGGTCCATACATATCATCTTGTGGGTCCTTCACATGAAACAGATTGAGCACCACTGACATATTCAAAGACTTGCACACATTTTCAAGATTTTTCAAAAATAGAAGATCTACAAGCTTGCAAGTGCTCGGTGCCACACTTTGAGCTTGTATATCTGCTATGTCTCAATAGTTAAAGCACAAAATAACGTGTAATAAAGCGTTCCCAGTCTAAATGGGTTAAACCCCTCCCCTGAAGAACATTCATGGGGGGCCCACAGTGAATGCTTGAACCCAGGGCCCAGGATTTGGTGCAACACCCCTGCTCACAGCACAGCTTGTCTCAAAGGGTGGCAGGGCTTTCACAGTCTGGGCCCCTCAGCTGTGGAACTCCCTACCTGTTGACCTACGACGTGTGAATTCAGTGTCATCTTTTAAAGCCCTTTTAAAAACCCACCTCTATGTCCAAACCTTTTCTTAAATTCTTCTTGCCATTTTTAGTTTTTTATATCTGCATGTGTCTATTTTAAAATGTGTGTCTACTTTTTATTCACTGATCGTGTGTTGTAGATTGTCAATAAATGCATATCATGTTGTTCTTTTACCCTGCTCTGTAAAGCACTTTGTGACGTCTGGAATGTATAAATAAATTCATTATCCATAATTATTCTTCACTGATAGAAACACTAACTCTGTCATGGAATTATTATTAATGATGTTCCCTTATATTATTGTGTTTGGCTGGTTTAGACATTTATCTTTTTGTTTATTGGTCTGTAACTGTAAGTTCTAACAATCTAACAACATCCATCCTATAATCTCCAGACATTTAAGTCCTGTTTGTTCTTTGCAGTGCTTATTGTTGGAATTCTGCCCAATTCTTGACCTTTTGTGTTTTTGGACAGTAAGAAGTATGAACAATAAGGCCATCACACGCTTAGTCCTCTCAGTAATAAATAACACTGATCATCCTCTGTATCAATAACTATATCAATAACACTGATCATCCTCTGTATCAATAACTATATCAATAACACTGATCATTCTCTGTATCAATAACTATATCAATAACACTGATCATCCTCTGTATCAATAACTATATCAATAACACTGATCATTCTCTGTATCAATAACTATATCAGTAATAAATTACACTGATCATTCTCTGTATCAATAACTATATCAGTAATAAATTACACTGATCATTCTCTGTATCAATAACTATATCAGTAATAAATAACACTGATCATCCTCTGTATCAATAACTATATCAGTAATAAATTACACTGATCATCCTCTATATCTCTACTTCCACCTCATGCCATCAGGGTGAAGATACAGAACCCTGAAGTGGTACAAGGTTGGTTTAGCAGGAGTTTTGTCCGCTCAGCCATCGCTGCACTAAACTGATAGGATGGTTTTCTGTGCATAGTGGAGACCTGATGATCTGTCTGTGTGTTATACCGATGTTTCTGGTTCACATTGACACTTTTCAATGTTTTTTTTTTTTCATATCACTCATGTTACTTTGTCTGCTGACCTCACTCAGCAACAAAATAAAAATAAAATAAACAAAAATACAAATAAAACAATTCACAGGAGGCAAGCAGTGATCACCCCATGATGTGCACTGCAATGTAGTTTCAAATGCACTACATTGCAGATGCTTTTTTGAGAGTAAAAAACTAAAAAAGAAGAAAAGGACACGTGTGACATGCATGATCTGGGCCGATTGCCCCTGGAAATCTCAACCCACAGACAGACTTATGAAGACAAAATTCGCTTCAGGGACAATAACGATTACTTTTATTATCTTTGTATTAAGTAGCAGTTACTGTGGTCACAGGAGTAACTATTTATTCAGAGATGTCTTCATCTACAAGCAACATGGCACAAAGCAACACATTTTGAGCTTGTACATCTGCTATTTTCACTAGTATGGGTCCCGGGCAAACATCTAATTTCTCTTTTGGGTCTTGGGTTAAAAAAGGTACCACTGGTGACAGGTATAAACTACCAGCTCCTCTCTATACTAAAGAGGGTTGAGGTTTCCTCTCTTGCTTTGACATTTAGACTCCCACAGAGTCATGGTAAACTACAGTAGGTTATGAGCAGGAGGAGTATTTTTGCTCAACACATTCATTGCTCTGAACGTGTTAACATGTTAAGAAGATCAGGAGGATTGACAAACTGTGTGTGTGGAGGTCCAGGTTCACTGAAGTGAGGAGGATTTCCCATAGACCAGTCACTCTTCATAGAGTAAAACTCCATGTTGAAGTAACAGGAAAAACATTGTGATAAAATATCACTAGAAAGCAGTAAAATGTACTAAAATGGATCCATACAGTAGATCTACATGGAACACTGAGTGTACATAATATCAGTGTTGTACCCGAACGCTCAATGAACGATCGTTCATGAACACGTTCATATTTTGGGCGAATGTGAAATGAACCTTCTTTGTTTCCGTTTGATGAACGTTATTGTCATACGTGTTCATTCTGACGCTGTGAACGGTAATCAACAAACTATACAAAAAAGGAAAAAAATGGTCATCCAGTTCAAATACGATTATTTTGGGGGTCTCCAGTTCAAATATGCAAATATTCAAATATTCATAGCAGAACCACTGCTATGAATAAAGCTTGAAAGGGGAGGATACTGTTATTAGACTCTGTGTCTTGTTTTTATCCATTATTTTCACATTGTTTTATAGCGTTGTGTATATTGTATGGTCTTATAATGTGTGTATTGTATAATAGGAGGATTGACATACTGTGTGTGTGGAGGTCCAGGTTCACTGAAGACAGGAGGATTTCCCATAGACCAGTCACTCTTCATAGACACACAGCTGGGTGTTGGAGACTCTGCTCTGTGGTCAACACTTCTGCAATCACATACAATATTCATACAATGATCAATCATGTGAATGAAATAGTCTGTTTGTTATAGATTCTGTATTGTTACATTGCATTGTACAAGAGAGTAAAACTCCATGTTGAAGTAATAGGAAAAACATTATGATTGATTATTTTATTAGACAAAAATGGAGAACAGTACAAGTATAGTCAATACAATTGAAATGTAGTACAGTACAAGTAGGGGAGAACGGGGTAAGATGAACCGCAGGGTAAGATGAACCACCCCCTTTATCTTTAAAACTATACACATGAGTAGGGTTGGAGGCGGTACCGCGGTATACCGAGGTCTACCGCGGTGTCATTGTGCTTACCGCGGTAAAAAGACAAAAAAAAGGTCTATTTTTTATTGGAAAACAAGCGAGTTTTAAAACGGGGGAGAAGCGAGGACCGCATGCGCTCCATGCCGCTCTGCTCTGGGCCGTGTACCACATGTTTGGAAGCCACATGTCACTCAGACACAGACCTGCACACAGTGCACAGGGCAGGAGAGTACGGAGCACAACTCTATGACGGAGCAGCATAAACTTTCTCTGTAATCCACTCGACACAAGGATGTTAATACATACCTTGTGTTGTGGCATATCTTTTTTTATTCATACGGATTACTGGCGGAGCGCGGGCCGCGTGGACTAAAACCGAAAATGAAACTATTTTACTTTTTCCACCGCGTCGCACGTTGTGCCCCGTCCGGCGGCGCGTCGGCGATTTTATAACCTTTTCTGTCAAGTCTTGTAACTAAAACCTGTATATAGCAGCACTCAATCACTGCGATTTGAGACGTGACATGAGTTTACAGAATCACTGTACACGATCTGACTACCCTTCCTCTTCTGGTTTGTTCACACAGCTGTTTGTGTCTGAAAAGCCCAAGTAGCCTACGTTACTATGGTAACCCGACAGTGCAGATCTAAAAGCTCAGAACGCGTCGCGGATGCGATGTGTTGTGAGCTTGTAGATCTGCTCCTTTGAAAGCCATACCCGCTGTGCTGTACGGAGAAGTATAACTCGGGCAGTCAGGCTGTGTCGCCTCTCCACTGTGGAGAGGCGACTTTTGGGAAGATGATTGCAATATTTTGGCTTATCGCCGAACCTTAATTAATAGATACGGGGGTGCGGTAATTACCGCAGTACCGGCGGTAAATGGGAAGACGGTAATCTCGGTAACAAAATGTCCATACCGCCCCAGGCCTACACATGAGTTGTCATTTGACCCCACAATAAGAACGCAAACATCATTTCCACCTGGCTGTGGAGTTTACAGACACCTGGGCAAAGTGGAAAGCATATTTCTACCCCAAAAAGTGTTTTTTGCTGGTCGAAGTACATTTTTTACTTTTATGGTATAATGATGTTTATGTTAAAGCAAATGTACCCAGGTCTAAACTTATATATCATGCATGTTGGTAATATCCCAATGTATAAAACTATGTGAATCATTTAGCTAAAGATGAGCCTTAAGCATTAAGCTTGCCAGGTTTTGTCAAAATGGTGGCCGTGGGGCAAGATGAACCACATGCCTTGGGGTAAATTGAACTATGTGAATCACCATTCATATTTTGTATTATGTCTTTGCTACTCAATTTATGCTGAATGATCTTTCATTTTGATGAATACACTAATTTAAGAGAAGATTTTAATATTATATTAATAATTGCAGATATTAAAAGGTTCTGAATAACAAACTTAATTTAATTGGTTTTAATGTTTTTTCTTACGGTTTAAATAACCGTAAGAAAGGAAATAAGACTATTTGTAAAAGGGAAATGTGTTATTCAAATATTTCTAATAAGTACATACATTCTTTGTTCAAGTTTAAACTCTTAAAAGTTTAGAATATCACGTGGGTCAACTTACCCCTTTACCTGGATCAACTTACCCCTCACCTGGGGCAAGTTGAACCAGATGACCACTTTTTTTTAATAAGTCATATTTTTATGGTCCTTTGTCATAGACACTTACTTGTAATTTCAAATGATAGCAGACATCCTGAAATATGTCTAGATGTTTTGAATTTACTGCCAGCTCACTTTTTCTTGCTCCCAGGGCAACATAAGCACAAAGTGGTTCATCTTACCCCGTTCTCCAGTTAAACACCCTGCCTAAAAGGAACATCTCAAAAAAGACCTTTTACGGTCTTTTTTACTTTTGAAAGCCTTCTGTATTTAATTCATGGACATAATGAATAGCAAGCAAAGAAAACATTCAATAATATCACAGTTATAAAACACTCTATGTACAGGATTGGGGAAACAAGGGGGTGGGGCTAAGGTAAAGGTGGGGGTGCTCTGCTCACTTCTGGCCTGTCTATGGGAGAAGTGACAACTACCTCCTTCTCTGGCCTCCTGAAAGGTGAGTTTTCACCTGTCTATGGGAGAAGTGACAACTACCTCCTTCTCTGGCCTCCTGAAAGGTGAGTTTTCACCTGTCTATGGGAGAAGTGATAACTACCTCCTTCTCTGGCCTCCTGAAAGGTGAGTTTTCACCTGTCTATGGGAGAAGTGATAACTACCTCCTTCTCTGGCCTCCTGAAAGGTGAGTTTTCAGGGCAGTTTTGAAGGATGCCAGCGAGCTACATGTTATAAGGGAGGTAGTCAAGGAATTCCACACCTGGGTGGCAGTGTTGTAGAAGGAGAATTTACCCATATTTGTCTTATGGGTTTGTGTTATCAGATCATTGTGTGCTTGTGTTTTTAGTTGTTTAACTCTGTCTTCAACACAGAGCCATCTTAGGCTAGCAAAATGTGTGGGAGAAACATGGGTCATGGGCCCCAGGTGGAGAAGTAGCCCAATCAGTTTGTTTTGGGAGGTTTGGAGCTTAGTCTTTAGTGATTCTTTGATGTTGGAGTACCATGAGGTGCAAGCGTAGTCAAAGTGGGACTGAATGAGGGCCCCAGCAAGAGTCCTGAGGGCACTTTTGTTGACAAAAGTGGAGATTTTGCCCAGGAATCTTGTTCTTGTTCTCTGATAAAATATCACTAGAAATGGGAGTGTTTCTCTTCACCCGCGGCTCCCACATACAGTAAGCTACCGTTTAAGAAGCTCAGGAGGATTGACATACTGTGTGTGTGGAGGTCCAGGTTCACTGAAGTGAGGAGGCATTCTCATAGACGCGTCACTCTTCATAGACACACAGCTGGGTGTTGGAGACTCTGCTCTGTGGTGAAGACTTCTGGAATCACAACAATATTCATACAATGATCATGTGAATGAAAGAGTCTGTTTGTTATAGATTCTGCATTGTTACATTGTATTTTACAAGAGAGTAAAACTCCATGTTGAAGTAATAGGAAAAACATTATGATTGATTATTTTATTAGACAAAAATGGAGAACAGTAAAAGTATAGTCAATACAATATAAATGTAGTACAGTACAAGTACAGTTAAACACCCTGCCTAAAAGGAACATCTCAAATAAGACCTTTTACAGTCTTTTTTAGGATGAAAGCCCTCAGTATTTAATTTGTGGACATAATGAATAGCAAGAAAAGAAAACATTCAATAATATCACAGTTATAAAACACTATATGTACAGGATTGGGGAAACAAGGGGGTGGGGCTAAGGTAAAGGTGGGGGTGCTCACTTCTGGCCTGTCCATGGGAGAAGTGACAACTACCTCCTTCTCTGGCCTCCTGAAAGGTGAGTTTTCACCTGTCTATGGGAGAAGTGATAACTACCTCCTTCTCTGGCCTCCTGAAAGGTTGAGTTTTCACCTGTCTATGGGAGAAGTGATAACTACCTCCTTCTCTGGCCTCCTGAAAGGTTGAGTTTTCACCTGTCTATGGGAGAAGTGATAACTACCTCCTTCTCTGGCCTTCTGAAAGGTGAGTTTTCACCTGTCTATGGGAGAAGTGATAACTACCTCCTTCTCTGGCCTCCTGAAAGGTGAGTTTTCACCTGTCTATGGGAGAAGTGATAACTACCTCCTTCTCTGGCCTCCTGAAAGGTGAGTTTTCACCTGTCTATGGGAGAAGTGATAACTACCTCCTTCTCTGGCCTCCTGAAAGGTGAGTTTTCACCTGTCTATGGGAGAAGTGACAACTACCTCCTTCTCTGGCCTCCTGAAAGGTGAGTTTTCACCTGTCTATGGGAGAAGTGACAACTACCTCCTTCTCGGGCCTCCTGAAAGGTGAGTTTTCACCTGTCTATGGGAGAAGTGATAACTACCTCCTTCTCTGGCCTCCTGAAAGGTGAGTTTTCAGGGCAGTTTGAAGGATGCCAGCGAGCTACATGTTTTAAGGGAGGTAGTCAAGGAATTCCACACCTGGGTGGCAGTGTTGTAGAAGGAAAATGTACCCATATTTGTCTTATGGGTTTGTGTTATCAGATCATTGTGCGCGCTCCCTCTGGTGTAGTGGGTGTCGATAACCTTTTGGACCTATGTTCACTCTATTTACTGTATATATGGAACCAAGTGAAACTAAATGTAATGCCTCAACTACTACATTGCAAGTCAGGGTATGGGGTCCCCCGATTCAAATATGATTATTTTGGGGTCTCCATTTCAAATACGATTATTTTGGGGTCTCCAGTTCAAATACGATTATTTTGGGTTCTCCAGTTCAAATATGATTATTTTGGGGGTCTCTGATTCAAATATGATTATTTTGGGGTCTCCAGTTCAAATACGATTATTTTGGGTTCTCCAGTTCAAATATGATTATTTTGGGGGTCTCCGATTCAAATATGATTATTTTGGGGTTCACGGCCTGAAAAGGTTGAGAACCACTGCTATGAATACAGCTTGAAAGGGGATTATTAGACTGTGTCTTGTTTTTATCCATTATTTGCACATTATTGTCACATTACTTTGTTGTTTTATAGCGTTGTGTATATTGTATAGTGTTATAGTTTGAAGACTTTATTAGAAGTTTGCATAGTGTGTATTGCATAATAGGAGGATTGACATACTGTGTGTGTGGAGGTCCAGGTTCACTGAAGACAGGAGGTGTTCTCATAGACGCATCACTCTTCATAGACACACAGCTGGGTGTTGGAGACTCTGCTCTGCGGTGAAGACTTCTGGAATCACAACAATATTCATACAATGATCATGTGAATGAAAGAGTCTGATTCTGTATTGTTAAAACCTCGACCAGCTGTCTGTCTGTCTGTCTGTCTGTCTGTCTGTCTGTCTGTCTGTCTGTCACACGTCACACATCACACTTTTCCCCTGCTCATATCTCCGCAACCGTTGCCCCGATCCATGCCAAATTTTGCACACACACTCCTTGCCTGAGGTCATGTGAGCATCAATGCTCACATGACCCTCTTATAGCGCCACCATGAGGCCAGTTCTTGCAAAACACATTTATGGACACAGCTCCTACAATCTTTGGCCAAAAATCACACAAATCGGTACACAGTATGTCTACACTCATGTCATCAACATGGATCTGTCCCATTTAGCGCCACCTTCAGGCCGATTTTTTAAAACACTTTTTTGGACACTACTCCTACAGATTTTGCCCTAAAATCACGCAAATCGGTACACAGTATGTCTACACTCATCTCATCAACATGGATCTTTCCCATATAGCGCCACCATCACATGTTTGGACACTGCTCCTACACATTTTGCCCTAAAATCACGCTGCGACCTGACGGTCGCTTATCTCCCGATTAGGGAGTCTTACTGGTTAGACAAAAATGGAGAACAGTAAAAGTATAGTCAATACAATATAAATGTAGTACAGTACAAGTACAGTTAAACACCCTGCCTAAAAGGAACATCTCAAATAAGACCTTTTACGGTCTTTTTTATTTTTGAAAGCCCTCAGTATTTAATTAATGGACATAATAAATAGCAAGCAAAGAAAACATTCAATAATATCACAGTTATAAAAACACTATATGTACAGGATTGGGGAAACAAGGGGGTGGGGCTAAGGTAAAGGTGGGGGTGCTCACTTCTGGCCTGTCTATGGGAGAAGTGACAACTACCTCCTTCTCTGGCCTCCTGAAAGGTGAGTTTTCACCTGTCTATGGGAGAAGTGACAACTACCTCCTTCTCTGGCCCCCTGAAAGGTGAGTTTTCACCTGTCTATGGGAGAAGTGATAACTACCTCCTTCTCTGGCCACCTGAAAGGTGAGTTTTCACCTGTCTATGGGAGAAGTGATAACTACCTCCTTCTCTGGCCTCATGAAAGGTAAGTTTTCAGGGCAGTTTTGAAGGATGCCAGCGAGCTACATGTTTTAAGGGAGGTAGTCAAGGAATTCCACACCTGGGTGGCAGTGTTGTAGAAGGAGAATTTACCCATATCTGTCTTATGGATTTGTGTTATCAGGTCATTGTGTGCGCTCCCTCTGGTGTTGTGGTTGTTAGGGTTGGGGGCGGTAACCGCCGTACCGCCGTACCGCGCTATACCGAGTTCTACCGCGGTGTCAGTGTGCTTACCGCGGTAAAAAAGACAAAAAAAGGTATATTTTTTATTGGAAAACAAGCGAGTTTTAAAACGGTGGAGAAGCGAGGACCGCATGCGCTCCATGCCGCTCTGCTCTGGGCCGTGTACCACATGTTTGGAAGCCACATGTCACTCAGACACAGACCTGCACACAGTGCACAGGGCAGGAGAGTACGGAGCACAACTATGACGGAGCAGCATAAACTTTCTCTGTAATCCACTCGACACAAGGATGTTAATCTTGTGTTGTGGCATATCTTTTTTTTATTCATACGGATTACTGGCGGAGCGTGGGCCGCGTGGACTAAAACCGAAAATGAAACTATTTTACTTTTTCCACCGCGTCGCACGTTGTGCCCCGTCAGGCGGCGCGTCTGCGATTTTATAACCTTTTCTGTCAAGTCTTGTAACTAAAACCTGTATATAGCAGCACTCAATCACTGCGATTTGAGAGTTGAGACGTGACGTGAGTTTACAGAATCACTGTACACGATCTGACTACCCGTCTTCTTCTGGTTTGTTCACACAGCTGTTTGTGTCTGAAAAGCCCAAGTAGCTAGCCTACGTTACTATGGTAACCCGACAGTGCAGATCTAAAAGCTCAGAACGCGTCTCGGATGCGATGTGTTGTGAGCTTGTAGATCTGCTCCTTTCAAAGCCATACCCGCTGTGATGTACGGAGAAGTATAACTCGGGCAGTCAGGCTGTGGAGAGGCGACTTTTGGGAAGATGATTGCAATATTTTGGCTTATCGCCGAACCTTAATTAATAGATACGGGGGTGCGGTAATTACCGCAGTACCGGCGGTAAATGGGAAGACGGTAATCGCGGTAACAAAATGACGATACCGCCCCAGGCCTAGTGGTTGTGGGTGTCGCTAACTTTTTGGAGATGTTTGGTCAGATATGCGGGTACTTAGGGGATGGAGGGCAGATTTACGTTGACTATTTTTAAAGTCACTCCCATTTTTAGTTGTTTAACTCTGTCTTCAACGCAGAGCCATCTTAGGCTAGCAAAATGTCTGGGAGAAACATGGGTCATGGGCCCCAGGTCGAGAAGTAGCCCAATCAGTTTGTTTTGGGAGGTTTGGAGCTTAGTCTTTAGTGATTCTTTGATGTTGGAGTACCATGAGGTGCAAGCGTAGTCAAAGTGGGACTGAATGAGGGTCCCGGGAAGACTCCAGAGGGCACTTTTGTTGACAAAAGTGGAGATTCTGCCCAGGAATCGTATTCTTGTTCTCTGATAAAATATCACTAGAAATGGGAGTGTTTCTCTTCTCCCGTGGCTCCCACATACAGTAAGCTACAGTTTAAGAAGCTCAGGAGGATTGACATACTGTGTGTGTGGAGGTCCAGGTTCACTGAAGACAGGAGGTATTCCCATAGACGCGTCACTCTTCATAGACACACAGCTGGGTGTTGGAGACTCTGCTCTGTGGTCAACACTTCTGGAATCACAACAATATTCATACAATGATCATGTGAATGAAAGAGTCTGTTTGTTATAGATTCTGTATTGTTACATTGTATTTTACAAGAGAGTAAAACTCCATCTTGAAGTAACAGGAAAAACATTGTGATAAAATATCACTGGAAAGCAGTAAAATGTATTAAAATAGAGCCATACAGTAGATCAACATGAGTGTACATAATATCAGGGTTGTACCCGAACACGCTCAATGAACGATCGTTCATGAACACGTTCATATTTTGGGCGAATGTGAACTGAACGTTCTTTGTTTCCGTTTGATGAACGTTATTGTCATACGTGTCCATTCTGACGCTGTGAATGGTAATCAACAAACTATACAAAAAAGGAAGAATTGGTCAAATTAGACAGATTGTCAAATAGAAGCAAGGATGTTGAGAATAGCCGATCTACAAGCTCACAACACCTCACATCTCAAGGCATTGTCAGCTTGTAGATCTTCTATGTTCACTCTATTTACTGTATATATGGAACCAAGTGAAACTAAATGTAATGCCTCAACTACTACATTGCAAGTCAGGGTATGGGGTCCCCCGATTCAAATATGATTATTTTGGGGTCTCCATTTCAAATACGATTATTTTGGGGTCTCCAGTTCAAATACGATTATTTTGGGTTCTCCAGTTCAAATATGATTATTTTGGGGGTCTCTGATTCAAATATGATTATTTTGGGGTCTCCAGTTCAAATACGATTATTTTGAGTTCTCCACTTCAAATATGATTATTTTGGGGGTCTCCGATTCAAATATGATTATTTTGGGGTTCACGGCCTGAAAAGGTTGAGAACCACTGCTATGAATACAGCTTGAAAGGGGATTATTAGACTGTGTCTTGTTTTTATCCATTATTTGCACATTATTGTCACATTACTTTGTTGTTTTATAGCGTTGTGTATATTGTATAGTGTTATAGTTTGAAGACTTTATTAGAAGTTTGCATAGTGTGTATTGTATAATAGGAGGATTGACATACTGTGTGTGTGGAGGTCCAGGTTCACTGAAGACAGGAGGTGTTCTCATAGACGCATCACTCTTCATAGACACACAGCTGGGTGTTGGAGACTCTGCTCTGTGGTGAAGACTTCTGGAATCACAACAATATTCATACAATGATCATGTGAATGAAAGAGTCTGTTTGTTATAGATTCTGTATTGTTAAAACCTCGACCAGCTGTCTGTCTGTCTGTCTGTCACACGTCACACATCACACTTTTCCCCTGCTCATATCTCCGCAACCGTTGCCCCGATCCATGCCAAATTTTGCACACACACTCCTTGCCTGCCAAACCACAACCACAAAGCATCAATGCTCACATGACCCTCTTATAGCGCCACCATGAGGCCAGTTCTTGCAAAACACATTTATGGACACAGCTCCTACAATCTTTGGCCAAAAATCACGCAAATCGGTACACAGTATGTCTACACTCATGTCATCAACATGGATCTGTCCCATTTAGCGCCACCTTCAGGCCGATTTTTTAAAACACTTTTTTGGACACTACTCCTACAGATTTTGCCCTAAAATCACGCAAATCGGTACACAGTATGTCTACACTCATCTCATCAACATGGATCTTTCCCATATAGCGCCACCATCACATTTTTGGACACTGCTCCTACACATTTTGCCCTAAAATCACGCTGCGACCTGACGGTCGCTTATCTCCCGATTAGGGAGTCTTACTGGTTAGACAAAAATGGAGAACAGTAAAAGTATAGTCAATACAATATAAATGTAGTACAGTACAAGTACAGTTAAACACCCTGCCTAAAAGGAACATCTCAAATAAGACCTTTTACGGTCTTTTTTATTTTTGAAAGCCCTCAGTATTTAATTAATGGACATAATAAATAGCAAGCAAAGAAAACATTCAATAATATCACAGTTATAAAAACACTATATGTACAGGATTGAGGAAACAAGGGGGTGGGGCTAAGGTAAAGGTGGGGGTGCTCACTTCTGGCCTGTCTATGGGAGAAGTGACAACTACCTCCTTCTCTGGCCTCCTGAAAGGTGAGTTTTCACCTGTCTATGGGAGAAGTGACAACTACCTCCTTCTCTGGCCCCCTGAAAGGTGAGTTTTCACCTGTCTATGGGAGAAGTGATAACTACCTCCTTCTCTGGCCTCCTGAAAGGTGAGTTTTCACCTGTCTATGGGAGAAGTGATAACTACCTCCTTCTCTGGCCTCATGAAAGGTAAGTTTTCAGGGCAGTTTTGAAGGATGCCAGCGAGCTACATGTTTTAAGGGAGGTAGTCAAGGAATTCCACACCTGGGTGGCAGTGTTGTAGAAGGAGAATTTACCCATATCTGTCTTATGGATTTGTGTTATCAGGTCATTGTGTGCGCTCCCTCTGGTGTTGTGGTTGTTAGGGTTGGGGGCGGTAACCGCCGTACCGCCGTACCGCGCTATACCGAGTTCTACCGCGGTGTCAGTGTGCTTACCGCGGTAAAAAAGACAAAAAAAGGTATATTTTTTATTGGAAAACAAGCGAGTTTGAAAACGGTGGAGAAGCGAGGACCGCATGCGCTCCATGCCGCTCTGCTCTGGGCCGTGTACCACATGTTTGGAAGCCACATGTCACTCAGACACAGACCTGCACACAGTGCACAGGGCAGGAGAGTACGGAGCACAACTATGACGGAGCAGCATAAACTTTCTCTGTAATCCACTCGACACAAGGATGTTAATCTTGTGTTGTGGCATATCTTTTTTTTATTCATACGGATTACTGGCGGAGCGCGGGCCGCGTGGACTAAAACCGAAAATGAAACTATTTTACTTTTTCCACCGCGTCGCACGTTGTGCCCCGTCCGGCGGCGCGTCTGCGATTTTATAACCTTTTCTGTCAAGTCTTGTAACTAAAACCTGTATATAGCAGCACTCAATCACTGCGATTTGAGAGTTGAGACGTGACGTGAGTTTACAGAATCACTGTACACGATCTGACTACCCGTCTTCTTCTGGTTTGTTCACACAGCTGTTTGTGTCTGAAAAGCCCAAGTAGCTAGCCTACGTTACTATGGTAACCCGACAGTGCAGATCTAAAAGCTCAGAACGCGTCTCGGATGCGATGTGTTGTGAGCTTGTAGATCTGCTCCTTTCAAAGCCATACCCGCTGTGATGTACGGAGAAGTATAACTCGGGCAGTCAGGCTGTGGAGAGGCGACTTTTGGGAAGATGATTGCAATATTTTGGCTTATCGCCGAACCTTAATTAATAGATACGGGGGTGCGGTAATTACCGCAGTACCGGCGGTAAATGGGAAGACGGTAATCGCGGTAACAAAATGACGATACCGCCCCAGGCCTAGTGGTTGTGGGTGTCGCTAACTTTTTGGAGATGTTTGGTCAGATATGCGGGTACTTAGGGGATGGAGGGCAGATTTACGTTGACTATTTTTAAAGTCACTCCCATTTTTAGTTGTTTAACTCTGTCTTCAACGCAGAGCCATCTTAGGCTAGCAAAATGTCTGGGAGAAACATGGGTCATGGGCCCCAGGTCGAGAAGTAGCCCAATCAGTTTGTTTTGGGAGGTTTGGAGCTTAGTCTTTAGTGATTCTTTGATGTTGGAGTACCATGAGGTGCAAGCGTAGTCAAAGTGGGACTGAATGAGGGTCCCGGGAAGACTCCAGAGGGCACTTTTGTTGACAAAAGTGGAGATTCTGCCCAGGAATCGTATTCTTGTTCTCTGATAAAATATCACTAGAAATGGGAGTGTTTCTCTTCTCCCGTGGCTCCCACATACAGTAAGCTACAGTTTAAGAAGCTCAGGAGGATTGACATACTGTGTGTGTGGAGGTCCAGGTTCACTGAAGACAGGAGGTATTCCCATAGACGCGTCACTCTTCATAGACACACAGCTGGGTGTTGGAGACTCTGCTCTGTGGTCAACACTTCTGGAATCACAACAATATTCATACAATGATCATGTGAATGAAAGAGTCTGTTTGTTATAGATTCTGTATTGTTACATTGTATTTTACAAGAGAGTAAAACTCCATCTTGAAGTAACAGGAAAAACATTGTGATAAAATATCACTGGAAAGCAGTAAAATGTATTAAAATAGAGCCATACAGTAGATCAACATGAGTGTACATAATATCAGGGTTGTACCCGAACACGCTCAATGAACGATCGTTCATGAACACGTTCATATTTTGGGCGAATGTGAACTGAACGTTCTTTGTTTCCGTTTGATGAACGTTATTGTCATACGTGTCCATTCTGACGCTGTGAATGGTAATCAACAAACTATACAAAAAAGGAAGAATTGGTCAAATTAGACAGATTGTCAAATAGAAGCAAGGATGTTGAGAATAGCCGATCTACAAGCTCACAACACCTCACATCTCAAGGCATTGTCAGCTTGTAGATCTTCTATGTTCACTCTATTTACTTATGGAACCAAGTGAAACTAAATGTAATGCCTCAACTACTACATTGCAAGTCAGGGTATGGGGTCCCCCGATTCAAATATGATTATTTTGGGGTCTCCATTTCAAATACGATTATTTTGGGGTCTCCAGTTCAAATACGATTATTTTGGGTTCTCCAGTTCAAATATGATTATTTTGGGGGTCTCTGATTCAAATATGATTATTTTGGGGTTTCCAGTTCAAATACGATTATTTTGGGTTCTCCAGTTCAAATATGATTATTTTGGGGGTCTCCGATTCAAATATGATTATTTTGGGGTTCACGGCCTGAAAAGGTTGAGAACCACTGCTATGAATACAGCTTGAAAGGGGATTATTAGACTGTGTCTTGTTTTTATCCATTATTTGCACATTATTGTCACATTACTTTGTTGTTTTATAGCGTTGTGTATATTGTATAGTGTTATAGTTTGAAGACTTTATTAGAAGTTTGCATAGTGTGTATTGTATAATAGGAGGATTGACATACTGTGTGTGTGGAGGTCCAGGTTCACTGAAGACAGGAGGTGTTCTCATAGACGCATCACTCTTCATAGACACACGGCTGGGTGTTGGAGACTCTGCTCTGTGGTGAAGACTTCTGGAATCACAACAATATTCATACAATGATCATGTGAATGAAAGAGTCTGTTTGTTATAGATTCTGTATTGTTAAAACCTCGACCAGCTGTCTGTCTGTCTGTCTGTCTGTCTGTCTGTCTGTCTGTCACACGTCACACATCACACTTTTCCCCTGCTCATATCTCCGCAACCGTTGCCCCGATCCATGCCAAATTTTGCACACACACTCCTTGCCTGCCAAACCACAACCACAAAGCATCAATGCTCACATGACCCTCTTATAGCGCCACCATGAGGCCAGTTCTTGCAAAACACATTTATGGACACAGCTCCTACAATCTTTGGCCAAAAATCACGCAAATCGGTACACAGTATGTCTACACTCATGTCATCAACATGGATCTGTCCCATTTAGCGCCACCTTCAGGCCGATTTTTTAAAACACTTTTTGGACACTACTCCTACAGATTTTGCCCTAAAATCACGCAAATCGGTACACAGTATGTCTACACTCATCTCATCAACATGGATCTTTCCCATATAGCGCCACCATCACATTTTTGGACACTGCTCCTACACATTTTGCCCTAAAATCACGCTGCGACCTGACGGTCGCTTATCTCCCGATTAGGGAGTCTTACTGGTTAGACAAAAATGGAGAACAGTAAAAGTATAGTCAATACAATATAAATGTAGTACAGTACAAGTACAGTTAAACACCCTGCCTAAAAGGAACATCTCAAATAAGACCTTTTACGGTCTTTTTTATTTTTGAAAGCCCTCAGTATTTAATTAATGGACATAATAAATAGCAAGCAAAGAAAACATTCAATAATATCACAGTTATAAAAACACTATATGTACAGGATTGGGGAAACAAGGGGGTGGGGCTAAGGTAAAGGTGGGGGTGCTCACTTCTGGCCTGTCTATGGGAGAAGTGACAACTACCTCCTTCTCTGGCCTCCTGAAAGGTGAGTTTTCACCTGTCTATGGGAGAAGTGACAACTACCTCCTTCTCTGGCCCCCTGAAAGGTGAGTTTTCACCTGTCTATGGGAGAAGTGATAACTACCTCCTTCTCTGGCCTCCTGAAAGGTGAGTTTTCACCTGTCTATGGGAGAAGTGACAACTACCTCCTTCTCTGGCCCCCTGAAAGGTGAGTTTTCACCTGTCTATGGGAGAAGTGATAACTACCTCCTTCTCTGGCCACCTGAAAGGTGAGTTTTCACCTGTCTATGGGAGAAGTGATAACTACCTCCTTCTCTGGCCTCATGAAAGGTAAGTTTTCAGGGCAGTTTTGAAGGATGCCAGCGAGCTACATGTTTTAAGGGAGGTAGTCAAGGAATTCCACACCTGGGTGGCAGTGTTGTAGAAGGAGAATTTACCCATATCTGTCTTATGGATTTGTGTTATCAGGTCATTGTGTGCGCTCCCTCTGGTGTTGTGGTTGTTAGGGTTGGGGGCGGTAACCGCCGTACCGCCGTACCGCGCTATACCGAGTTCTACCGCGGTGTCAGTGTGCTTACCGCGGTAAAAAAGACAAAAAAAGGTATATTTTTTATTGGAAAACAAGCGAGTTTGAAAACGGTGGAGAAGCGAGGACCGCATGCGCTCCATGCCGCTCTGCTCTGGGCCGTGTACCACATGTTTGGAAGCCACATGTCACTCAGACACAGACCTGCACACAGTGCACAGGGCAGGAGAGTACGGAGCACAACTATGACGGAGCAGCATAAACTTTCTCTGTAATCCACTCGACACAAGGATGTTAATCTTGTGTTGTGGCATATCTTTTTTTTATTCATACGGATTACTGGCGGAGCGTGGGCCGCGTGGACTAAAACCGAAAATGAAACTATTTTACTTTTTCCACCGCGTCGCACGTTGTGCCCCGTCAGGCGGCGCGTCTGCGATTTTATAACCTTTTCTGTCAAGTCTTGTAACTAAAACCTGTATATAGCAGCACTCAATCACTGCGATTTGAGAGTTGAGACGTGACGTGAGTTTACAGAATCACTGTACACGATCTGACTACCCGTCTTCTTCTGGTTTGTTCACACAGCTGTTTGTGTCTGAAAAGCCCAAGTAGCTAGCCTACGTTACTATGGTAACCCGACAGTGCAGATCTAAAAGCTCAGAACGCGTCTCGGATGCGATGTGTTGTGAGCTTGTAGATCTGCTCCTTTCAAAGCCATACCCGCTGTGATGTACGGAGAAGTATAACTCGGGCAGTCAGGCTGTGGAGAGGCGACTTTTGGGAAGATGATTGCAATATTTTGGCTTATCGCCGAACCTTAATTAATAGATACGGGGGTGCGGTAATTACCGCAGTACCGGCGGTAAATGGGAAGACGGTAATCGCGGTAACAAAATGACGATACCGCCCCAGGCCTAGTGGTTGTGGGTGTCGCTAACTTTTTGGAGATGTTTGGTCAGATATGCGGGTACTTAGGGGATGGAGGGCAGATTTACGTTGACTATTTTTAAAGTCACTCCCATTTTTAGTTGTTTAACTCTGTCTTCAACGCAGAGCCATCTTAGGCTAGCAAAATGTCTGGGAGAAACATGGGTCATGGGCCCCAGGTCGAGAAGTAGCCCAATCAGTTTGTTTTGGGAGGTTTGGAGCTTAGTCTTTAGTGATTCTTTGATGTTGGAGTACCATGAGGTGCAAGCGTAGTCAAAGTGGGACTGAATGAGGGTCCCGGGAAGACTCCAGAGGGCACTTTTGTTGACAAAAGTGGAGATTCTGCCCAGGAATCGTATTCTTGTTCTCTGATAAAATATCACTAGAAATGGGAGTGTTTCTCTTCTCCCGTGGCTCCCACATACAGTAAGCTACAGTTTAAGAAGCTCAGGAGGATTGACATACTGTGTGTGTGGAGGTCCAGGTTCACTGAAGACAGGAGGTATTCCCATAGACGCGTCACTCTTCATAGACACACAGCTGGGTGTTGGAGACTCTGCTCTGTGGTCAACACTTCTGGAATCACAACAATATTCATACAATGATCATGTCCTGAATGATAATGTTAGGGGCCGGAGCAGATGATGTCTCCAAGTGGAGGAAAGTTCAGATCATTTCCCAATTCCCCCCCCCCCCATCTCCAGCCTCAAAATAAATCGCCATTATATTAACTATTTGATGTTAAATTGTTCTTGATTAATATGCAAAAATCACGATACAGTAAGTTAATATGATGGCAGAGCAAGCACTAGTCTGCACAGATACTGTAGCAAGTCTTTGCACAGAGTAATATTGCAATGAATATTGCGGATTATTTTAATCCTTTAGGGGATGTTGATGTTGTCATCTGCCCATTTGTCAATTTGGTCAAAAGAAATTGGTTGAACAAAACTCATATTTTGGGACCATCGCTCCATTGTTTACAATGGTTTGTAATGCAGGCTGCCACCCCATGTGGTCATGTGATACAAGATGGCCGCAGTGTGAATAAGGTCTATGGGCTTTGCTTTGGACTTTCTTAAAAAGCCATAACTAATGTTGTCAAATAATTGTAGTGGAGTAAAAGTAAAATCCAAGATGTAGTGGAGTAGAAGTAAAATTGGAAATACCCATGAATACCTCAAAAGTGTACTTAAGAACAGAACTTAAGTAAATGTACTTAGTTACTTTACACCACTGCCATTGTGTGTGGAGGAGGATTGTCTTACTTTAAGCGTGGAGGTTCATCTTTAGACCCACAGCTGGCTGTTGGAGACTCTGCTCTGTGGATGAGATGTTTGTCTCTTCCCTCCTCCTCCTCTCTCTCCACACACTCACTCATCTTTGGTCTTTATTTAACCTGTCAAGGTTAGCAGAAAATAGTAAATGATTAATGAATGAATGTACAAAACACACACACACACACACACACACACACACACACACACACACACACACACACACACACACACACACACACACACACACACACACTTCTAGAACAGTGTCAGTAATATTTCAATCTCATTCTGTATTATTAACAGGGTTTCCTGCAGCACTTTACAGGCCAGGCGCCCCGCCTGGCCAGAAAACCCCCACGCCCCCCCAAGGATATAAAAAAAAAAAAAAAAAAAAAAAAAAAAAAGATTTTTTTTTTTTTTTTTTCAAAAAAAATTTTTTTTTCAAAAAAACTTTTTGGACCTCCAACAATGTACTAGGCATGATCGCGATCAAACATGGCAGCCATGTTTGTTTACATTTGAAGAAAACATAAGGGCTGGTATCTCCTGAATGCCTGAACGGATTTCCAAGCGAATTTTTTTGTTTGAAAGCTGTGAAAAGCGTGTACATGCATAGTGCATCATCTGTGCACGAATTCGTACACCAGCGTGCACACTATTTTTTTAACCCTTTGGTGGCGAACCGGCAATATAAGTTATTCAATGTTGAATAAATGTGGATGATAGCATGTAGTTGTGTTTTCCGTCATCATGGGCACATTCATGTGTTTTTTTATAGGGCAAAAATAAGAATTAATATTAAAAATTAAGTGAATTAATTACTCGAATTAATTAATTAATTATCAAAAATTTTCTGCGCACGCGCTTTGCGCGTGCGCCATGAGATCCCCCCTGGTCAACACTTTTTCCTGCAGGAAACCCTGATTAATATGACATTGACATAGGATGATACGTTGAAATATTAACTGTGAGCTGCTATGAGGCAACAATATCACCATCATAATGCTGAGACTACAGTAGATGAACAACAATATCACCATCATAATGATGAGACTACAGTAGATGAACAAAAATATCACCATCATAATGCTGAGACTACAGTAGATGAACAACAATATCACCATCATAATGCTGAGACTACAGTAGATGAACAACAATATCACCATCATAATGATGAGACTACAGTAGATGCAGATGCATGCAGTAGCTCTTGTCAACCAACAGGTGTCCTACTGCACCACAGAATTGAAATATCACAATAGAAGAACAGGGAGACACTCATGTTCCAACAGAACAAGGTAGACCTTTGAATATCATGTTAATAATACTATTGATTAACATACTTTACCCTGGTTAAAATAATGTTTCATTCACTAAACCAAGTCATGGACTGCTGGCAGCTTTGAGATGTCGGACAGTTCCTTTGTATTAAAATATTTAAAATATACATATTTTTTCTTGATTGGATTGTTTTTATTGTAAATGTGTTAATTGTAAAATAGCTTACTACATTCACAAACATTAAATAGTCAAAAGGAAACCAAACCACATCCTTAAAACAACTTCCTCTCAACCACGTGGTTTATATTCAAGAGAAGCAGGGAGCAAGCAGCAGCCTGCTCTCTGCATGTTGCACATGTGGTCTGCAACGGAAACACTGTGTGTGCGTGCGTGCGTGCGTGTGTGTGTGTCTACACTACAGATAACAGGATACAGCAGGCGGGCTCTAGACTGGATGACACTTACACTCACAATGAAACCAACAAGGTTTCAGCCGAGTGGGAAAAGACTGCAGAGTGCAACGCTGAAGCAGCAGGTTTTCCGTCATAAAAGGTCATAAATAATTATACCAAATACACACGTCACTTATAGGGTTAAATAATAACATAATTATGTCATAATGTTCTGCTCTGCCTAAATAAGTATTTTGCTGGTGACATCAATCATAAGATTCATAACCAGATTAACCACAGAGAACAAGTACAGACAGGCAGACTAGACAACAGGGAGTGGTAGCTTTAGTAGAAACCAGAAGCATAAAGTAGCCTATAAACTGTTCCTGTGAGAACCAAGTGGTTCTAGTAGTGAATATTAAAACAACAACACCTACTTTACGTTAGCTTTTGGTCCTTATTGTGTTTTGTTTTGTCTTCCTCACATGTTGTCCTCACTGTCAAGTTCACAGTTGTTGTCGTGTCTCAAAATGGCTCCCTGAGATACGCTGTGCCTTTCATTTCCTTATACTGTGACTTTGACCCGCCTCTACAGCTCTAGGGCTACAGTCAGTTAGATCAGTGGTTCTCAACCTGCGGGTCGGGACCCCCAAATTATTTGGGGGGGTCCCCAGACGTTTAGCTAAATGTTAACATTGTTTTCTCTCTCAACAGTTAACAGACCAACATACATTATAACTTATAATGTATGTTGGTCTTATAATTTATGAGTGTATCTCACATTTATAAAGTGAGAATTTAAAGACTTTAAAGACCTTTTTAGTACCTCTGGTCAAACATTGGTCAAATTGTCAAATATTAGAGGCAGACATTGTGAAAATAGCAGATCTACATGCTCACAGAGCATGTAGATCTGCTATTTTCACAATGGAACAGATCGGGTCAAACCAAATGGGTAACACTTTACTATAAGGTACAAAGTAATACACTTAGTTAATGCTTAACTAACACTTTATTACTGATTAACTAATAGATCGGTTAATCATGAATTAATCATGAGAAATCATCAAGTAATGTTGGAATAGCTATTACTTAACTAACTTCTTCTATCAGTAGTTAATACTAAGTTAGTTAATAGTTAGTTAACATCAACCATATTATGGGTGGTTTGTAGATCTGTTTTTTCTGGTCCAATATGGGAGACCCCTGGAAGTTTTAGACCAACCAGTATCACCGGGTCAACGCACTAATCCTACCCGCCTATGAAGCACTCATCCTGGGCATAGAATTGACCAGAAATAAACAGATCTACAAACCACCCATAATATGGTTGATGTTAACTAACTATTAACTAATATAGTCTTAACTACTGATAGATTACGTTAGTTAAGACAAGTAATAGCTATTCCAACATTACTTGATGATTTCTCATGATTAATTCATGATTAACCGATCCATTAGTTAATCAGTAATAAAGTGTTAGTTAAGCATAAACTAAGTGTATTACTTTGTACCTTATAGTAAAGTGTTACCACTAAGGGTAATGCCAACTGCCAACTCCTATAATTCCAAGTGCTTGTGCAGGGGAGGGGGGTCCCCAGTTCAAATATGATTATTTGGGGGGTTGCTGCCTGAAAAGTTTGAGAACCACTGAATTAGATGATATCATGTCATCTATTCTACACAGAGGAACCAACACATAATAGTCAGGGAACGAGGTGGGCAAATCCCACATGTCTCATACAGTCATACTCTCATTCCAACCCCCAAGTTATTATGTTATGAGTAGCCTATGCTATGATTGTAGTCAGTGTTTAAACACACAATAGAAGATCATTGGGCTGACTGACGTGAGGACAGGGTTCACCCTGCATGAAAACATGCTGAAATACAACGCCATGCATTTGTTGTCTTTTGTACTGTAGGAACACTGTAGCCCAGTGGTTCTCAACCTTTTCAGACCGCGACCCCCCAAATAATCATATTTTAACTGGGGACCCCCCACCCTGAACCGTTACATTTTGTATAACACGGTTTGATTGGGACAACAGCAGATCTACATGCTCACAACGCCTCGCAACGAAACATTGTGAGCATGTAGATCTGCTATTTTCACAATTTCTGCCTTTAAAATTTGACAATTTGGCCAATGTTTAATTTGTCATTTTAGAAGCATTAAAAAGTCCTTAAATTGTCACTTTAGAAGTGTGCAGATACCCTCTCCTTATGTTGGTTTGTTTACTGTTGAGAGAGAAAACAATGTTTCACATTAAGTTAATCATCTGGGGACCCCCCTAAAATAATTTGGGCCCCCCCTGGGGGTCCCGACCCACAGGTTGAGAACCACTGCACTAGCCTGTTCACACAATAGACAGACAGACTGGCAGACAGACAGACAGACAGACAGACAGACAGACAGACAGACAGACAGGCATGTCAGACACACAGACAAGAGAGTCTTTTCACCGCAGTTTATGACTCATTTCGCCTACCCCCAATTCTGCTGTCAGACTGTCCATGTTTGCATATTATCTCTTTGTCATTTAAGTATTATAGTGACTGTGACAGTGGTGTTACCTGGCTGTCAAACGGTGACCATTAGTCCTACACATGGCTATGCACTCCATAGTAACCACATCAATAGTTTTAGGCGAATCTGCCTGACACCAATAAAATAAACAGAAGCAGATTTACAGTGGAAAGGGGAGGTGAGGATGGGCTTAGATAGATGTCGTTCATATCCAGTCTATATTCTTAATCGTATTTACGGTGTTATAGCCATATTTTGAGCGGTGCCACCGTTTGCCACCTCTCCTCAGCATGTTACTAGGACAACGACCGACGCCGTCTCGAGATAAACTGTTCTCGAGATAAACTATAACCGGCATGTATCTTTCTCACTGACTGCTACTACTGCTGCTGCTGCTACTACTACTACTGCTGCTGCTGCTGCTGCTGCTGCTGTTGTTGTTAATGTTATATTTCCGCCCCTGCCCAGGTTTTGAAGATGCATTCAAAACGGTCGTGAAGTTCTATTAACAACTCGGCCATAATTATGATTAGGCTAGATATCGTTCCTGGCCAAGGTTTAGCCTAAACGTCTATCTCTGACATTCTCTGTCGCTATACTCTCCCAAAACTATAACTGACATTCCAAAGTGCAATTCTCCTCCTCCAACAACATGGCTGTAGCCTACCAACTAAAACATAAAGTGAAGTGCAGTCAGTGATTACACTAAACTAAAACATAAATATAAAGTACAGTCAGTGATTACCCTAAACAGGTAGCAGTCCCTCCGTAACGTCGCGGGTGTTCCAAAATATTCCATAGGCATGTAAAGACGAGTTGTTGGGTTATCCAGTCTGTGCGTGTTTCCTTTCTGCTCCGACTCTGCGACAAGCACTTTAAACACCTCCCTCCCTCTCCCTCTCTCTCTCTCTCTCTCTCTCTCTCTCTCTCTCTCTCTCTCTCTCTGTGTGTGTGTGTGTGTGTGTGTGTGTGTGTGTGTCTCCCCCCCCTCTCTCTCTCTCATGGCCATTGGCCAACTGCTGCTGAAGACACGTGATTTACAGTAAAGTAGAGAGAGGGAGGGAGGCAGGGAGATTTGGCACATCAAAGCATTATGATTATGAATACCACATAATAATAAACTAATGACAGAGTACAGCATCTTGCAATGGGCCTGGTGTACAAGATACACTACACCTCCAAGACACCCTTGTACCTGACAAACTACTTCTTAAAGGTCAAGGATGTTCACGATCACAACACCAGAGGCAGCTGCACTAATCATGATCAACCTAAATTTACCACTAAACAAGGCTCTAATTTGTTCTTCTGCTATACCACCAACATGTGGAACGCCCTACCGCAGGCCTTAAAGGAGAGCAAATCCCTAGCCTCCTTCAAATTGTTCTGAAAAGTCACCTTCAGGCCTGACTAAGCCCCCATCTGTTGTTTTTATTGCCCCGTTTGCCTTGGCATGACAGGGGTGAAAACAGACCCATCCCAAGGGAGGATAACACGGGAATCGGCTGTTTTTTTTTTTTTTTTTTTCTGCTTTTGTAATTGATGTTATCCTAAGCAAAGTAGGCCTACTCTGTTCTATCCTTCTGTCTTTCAATGTTATATGAGATACATAAAGCGGTTCCTGTGGAAATAAGCCATAAAGCTTACTAGGATCTCCTTTTACGTAATTTACCTTGTACCAGTGATTTGTGCTGTCATGAAACTGTACTTTTTTCTATTGCAAACTGCTAATAAACCCTTCAATCAATCAATACCGTAGATAAAATAACACAGCATTTTTGTAGTGAAAGTCAACATTTTGGAATTATTGACATGACTTTGTGAAGGTTGTAGGTTGTAGGTTGTAGGTCAGTCTACTGTCCTATCAAATAAAGCCCCCCCCCCCCCCCCCCCCCCCCCCAAAAGAAAAAAAAAAAAGAAATACATGTGCAAAGAGTTGAGGAGGAGTGGCTTATTGTCTGAAACCCATTGCTCATGAGGGTGAGGAGTGGACATGTGTGTGTGTGTGTGTGTGTGTGTGTGTGTGTGTGTGTGTGTGTGTGTGTGTGTGTGTGTGTGCGTGTGTGTGTGTGTGTGTGTGTGATAATTAAACAAAGTAAAGTTGATCAATCAGACAGACAATAATGAGTTGTCTCCTATACAGCATGTTGACTAGAAGTTATTAGATATTAGTAGTAATTATAGGCTAAGTACGTACTTATACTTACTTTACTTATAAATTATTAAGTACTTATACTTACTTTACTTACTAGTAAGACACCTAAGTTTATATAACTTCTAGACTAAAAATGTCAGTGCAGTGTGAGGGACCTCCATACATGGGCATAAAAGGCATTTGTTTATTTGTTTATTTGTTTATTTGTTAGGATCCCCATTAGCTGTGCCCTAAAGCACAGCTAGTCTTCCTGGGGTCCTCATATAAAAACAGTACATACATTTAAAACATACATTTGAAAACATACATACATTTAGTCAATCATACAAAATAAATGTATAAACATATATAAAACCAATTAAAAAGCATTAAACGTTCCTCCAATACATTCTAAAACAGATATTTTCCCAGGTGTTTCTTTATTGTCTTTTTGAACAGTGATTTCTCACCGGCTGATCCAAATGCATGGTGATGATGTTAGTTCTGAAAGGACACTGGAGAGCAAGACGTGCTGCCTTGTTCTGCTCTAATTGGAGTTTGCTTAAATCTTTCTTTGCTGCATTTGACCATATAATTTGGCAGTAATCAAGTTGTGAAAGAACAAGTGTGTTTAGTACCATCTTCATTAGATCCGGTGTCAAATATGTTCTGCATCGCCTTACCACTGCCAATGACCTGCCCATTTTCTTTACAACACCATCTATGTGCTTAGACCATGACAATTTGTCATCAAGGGTGATGCCCAGGAGCTTAGTTTCCTTTACTTGTTGAATGGGTATTTCATTTATAAATAGTCTGAGCTCTGGCTCTGTCCTTAAAGCATAATTTGAACCAAATACTATGCTTTTTGTTTTGGATGTATTAAGTATCAATTTATTTTCCAGGATCCATTTTCCAATTTTCTCTAGCTCACTATTCAAAATAATATTTAAATCTGCAGATGTTGTTGCTGATGCATATACAGTAGTATCATCTGCGTACATCGTTGATTTGGCATTTTTTAGAACAAGAGGTAAATCATTTGTAAATATGGAATACATAAGTGGCCCCAGGCAGCTCCCTTGAGGAATTCCACATTCCATAGACCTGTTATCTGAGAAACTCCCATTAAAGAAGACACTCTGCGCTCTATGTGTCAGATAGCTTTCCATCCAAGCAATAGCAGATTGTTTAAATCCATAAGTCTCCAGCTTTCCAAGAAGGAGCTTGTGGTCAATTAAGTCAAACGCAGCTGTAAAATCTAATAGAACTGCCCCACAAATCTTTTTGTCATCCAGATCTTTATACCAGTCATCTGTCATTTGCTCTAGAGCTGTACATGTAGAATATCCCTTTCTATACGCATGTTGGAAGTCAGTAATTATATTATAATTATTATGGCATAAAAGGCATAAAAGGCATTGTATGTAGCCGATGTGGCATCCATATATGGGTATGCCCATATCAAGTAGGGGAACCACACTAACATAATCCCTATTATGCCCATATATGGAGATCCCTGTCTGTAGAACCAGCCACACTGGTTAGACTGACATGTATAGTCTATTAGGTTAGACTGACAAGTCTGACATACATATTGGCATTCACAGAGTATCAATATTAAAAATGCTATATTTGATGTTGACTTGGATTGTCATTGTTGACTAAATCCATAAGGAAACGTTTTTATTTAACTAACAAGTGACTGTGGAACTGAATTATTACACAATATTAATTTCTGATCCAAACTCAAATAATTAGTAGTGAAAATAGCCGACCTACAAGCTCTGTCTGCTCCTTTACATTACAGACAGACAAATATTACATTACATTTTCATTGTTGTCATAATTATTACAGTTTCTTAAATGTTTCTTTCAAGAAAAGCTCATGGAGGGAAACTTTAAGGAAGAGAGGAGAGCAGTCTTTTCCTGCCTCTCCTCTGTCTGCAGCTGAAACAACGGTGTCGGGTGTCACTAACATGTGAGGCACTGCAGAGCAAAACACAACGTATGGCATAACTTTCTTACTCTGTGTGCAGTTATTGTGCATGCCATGGCCACGCACTCAATTATTATTATATACAATTATTATATTGTTTTAACATTTTAACATTTTGACAGTTCTAGTTTTTACAACTATGCCTAAACCTAACCTTAAAGGAGTATTTCACCCCTAACATGACTTTTCTTTTTTTTTGGTTGTTGCACACACTTCTCACGTAAAATCTCAAAGCATCAACCTATAACATACAGATGTCAATTACACATCACCTTGTCGAAACACTACACAATGTTCAGTTGTTGCACACACTTCTCACGTAAAATCTCAAAGTATCAACACACAACACACAACTATTCAAAACTCTACACATTCAAGTCTGATGTCAATTACACAAGCACCTTGTTGTATAAACACTATTGCACAACTGAACATTGAGACAGGAACCAGAGACAGTGATGGGCACAAAATACAAAAAATATTTGAAATACAAAGATACTATCTTGGTGACACTATCCTGGTCAATATTAGACCAAGTACTGACCAAGTATTTAGATTTTTTTCAAAATACTTTTTTATATTTTTTGCCCATCTCTGACCGGAGGCATGATGCCTAAATCTACTGTAGGCTAAATCATGTACCCAAATAAAACTTTTTGTATGCATATTTGTGTGCTGTTTTATGTTTGACTATATAAAAAAAGTAGGCCAACACTGAGTAATTTTACAAAAGGAGAAATAGCTCATTCTCCAGAGTCAATGTCATTCATATGGTGTGTTCCAATTCAATGGTGTGTTTTCAATTTTGCACTCCAGTGTGCTGTAAATGCTTGGTAGTGTGCAGCAAATGCTTAGTTGTGTGTACTGAATGAATGGTATGTGTCATTTGAAAATATGGCGTGTGTACCAAATGAAAACACAAGTCCATTTTGTGAACACAGTTACACTAAGACACCATGCTTGTCCTGTCCTGTCCTGTCCTGTCCTCTCCTCTCCTCTCCTCTCCTCTCCTCTCCTCTTCTCTGTGATATATTGGTAGAGAGCCCACCTGCAAAGCAGAAGTTTCAGGGTTCCATTCCAGGCCCTGCTACTGTGTCACCATGAACCTCCAAATGTGATAGAGGTCACATAGGAGGAGCTAAATGTTTCCCCAGGATCAACTATATCTAATCATAACTAGAAAGACTGTTCCTTCGAAACAGTGTGGGCTCGCTTCCAACCCAAAACAATAATAGTAAAAGTGTCAAGTTCCCAGGCAATGCTCTCTTTCATTTTACTGACGTAAAATGGTAATGCAAATACAATGTAGACAAGCAGTGTTATTACATGAACTTAAAGGACCAGGTCACCTTTGGGACAACCAGATCTTATTTTATTGTTGTGTGGGGACACGATCAACACAATGTTGAGTTATTTTTTGTGTTCAATCTGTGTTTTTAGATATTTTAGTATTTCAGTATGCTACAACTGGTCATATGATGCATTTTGCATCATATGATGCATGAGATGATGCAATATCATGCTACAAAGCATCATGACCAGTTGTAGCATGCTGAAATACTAAAATATCTAAAAACACAGATTGAACACAAGAAATTACAGGATTGTGTTGATCGTGTCCCACACAACAATAAAATAAGATCTGGTTGTTGTCCCAGAGGTGACCTGGTCCTTTAACGGTATGGGGGGTATACGTTTTAGCATGAAAATATCCACCTGTTTCCGCGAGAATTTACTGTAGCATTATGTGTGGGACACATCCGGAGAACAGCAGACATACAACCTCACACCACCTGCACAATGCACGATGGGACGTTGGAAACGTGTGGATACTACCATGTTAAGTGCCAAGCAGGAGGCACATGCTCAGCAAGGTTTACTTAACTTACCGAATAAAATGTATTCTCATTTTCTGAAAATAGCACATCTACAAGCTCATAACGTGTCACATTGTATGTCAGATGCACAGTGTGTGGTTACTGTATGTTTTGTATTAATACAATCTGCAGGAGATACTACTATGATAGATAAATAAAGAAATAATTAAGATAACAATAAAAACAATGTGGACGGGTAAACAAACAAGTTCGAGACCAGTAGCATGTTGAGAACTGAAGTTATGGCTCTTTAAAGCCCGGCCATTTGGGAATTCGCAATGCTCCCCCTGGAAACAGCTCAGGGACCCACCAGAGGTCCCCGAACCACACTTTGGCAACCAGCCATGGACCCCCTGGAAACCTTTCAGGGACCCTCGGGGGTAACCGAACCACACTTTGGGAACCAGCAATGGACCCTCAAGGACCTCCAGGTTTCCCTATGTTTTGTATTAATTCTAAAATCTGCAAAGTAACAAGTAACTGAAGCAGTCAAATACTGTAATTGTAGTGGAGTATAAGTAACAAAAATGGAAAGTAAGATATGATGAAAACATAATAAAAATGGTGTCATTCTTTAGTGCTGAATTGTGCCGTAAATTTTATAATTTGTGCTGCTATCATTATTGAGATATTCTACACGACACCACTGTTCTGCTGCTATCTTCTACAATGAAATACTGCTGCACCGGCAATCAGTATACTGCTGCTAAATCTGCTAATTCATAACCATATAAATATTTATATATATAAATATATATAAAAGCACAATTGATGATTTCAACTGCACAAATTAGAGCACATCCAGCACAAAAAATGTAGACCATTTTTCCCGATTTGTAGCCAAACAATTGGGGTGCAAGCCTAAGCAAAACTATAACTTAGAATAATCCCTTATTCTTTTTAAGTAAAATTTCTAAAACACTACAAAACATGTCTCAAAGACAAATACAAGCAAACGTCTCCACAGTAACAGTTGTTTGTGTGTGTGTGTGTGTGTGTGTGTGTGTGTGTGTGTGTGTGTGTGTGTGTGTGTGTGTGTGTGTGTGCGTGCGTGCGTGCGTGCGTGCGTGCGTGTGCGTGCACATTGTAGATCAACTTCATAGCAGTATTAAGTGGTCCATCTATGTTTTTTTATTAATAATAAAATCTGCAAAATAACAAGTAACTGAAGCTGTCAAATGCTGTATTTATAGTAGAGTATATGTAACAAAAATGGAAAGTAGAATAAAAGTACCTCAAAATTGTACTGTAGGTACAAGTACTTGTATATACTTGAGTAAATGTACTTGGTTACTTTGCAGCACCACTAGCCTTACATTAAGACGTATCTGCCGAGACTTTCGCATTGTCACTGCAGGGCCGACTTATGTAAGGCTACATCACCACAGAACAGCCAATGACAGCCAAGCCTTTAATCACAGCTGTGTCAATCAGTAGAGTGTAGAGGGACATTTATTTATAGTTTTAACTATAACTATAGTTTTATACATCACACAGCTTAGACATTTGGATCAAATCAGACAGCAGACCTGTGTGAACACATTGATATGAATAGCATATCTGAAGTGTGAATATTGCAGCCACAGCGACTTAATATAAACATGGGTCCCTTTCCCCTGTCTCACTCTCTCCCCACTCACTAAACCCATTGAAAATGCATTGGGTGCTTAAAGTTAAACATTTTTATTTTTTTATAATTAAACTACAAAACATTTCAAAACCAAAAGTACAAGCACACGTGTCCTCAGTAAGCTGAACACATAAAAATTTGAATGGTGTTTAAAGGTGTAAGCGTTTAGGAGATGAATCGCGCCAAAGTTTTGAGGAGATACTGACTGACTGACTGACTGACTGACTGACTGACTATAAATAATGAAGATAACATACGTGTGCTCGCCTTCCAGGCGAGCCCACAATTAATGGGTGGGGGTGTCTACAAAGTTTTAAAGACAAATTCTTATAAAGAATAATGGAGTGTTGGTCTGAATTAATCAGTGGTTCTCAACCAATCCACATAGGTAGAAGAATAAAAGTCTGCACACCGATTTATGCTCCCAATGATAAAAGTTTACTTGTGGTAACGTTTCGAGCCTAACGGCTCTTCATCAGACATTCACAATAGCAGTGTAGACATGCATTTATCTAGTCAGTGTGTCATCCCACACCTGTGGGCCATAGACCAATCAGTCCCCAATCAGTGTCCCATGTTCAATGTCACCAATACATATTACATGTCTTGTATTTGTACCTCATACATCGTATACATTATATACATACATATACATAACCAATTCTGTTCCCAAGAATTACAAATATACAAATACAAAAGGACTCAGGCCCTTAGGCCATCATAATGCTACCTAAAAGAGGCGCCTCTTGTCTATTGTAGAGATTAGTAAACATGGGACAAAAACACCTTAACATACTAGTAAGACACCTCAGGGTGACATGCGACCTCGGTCGCGCCAATACTTGACTATCTGGCCAACCACATTGTTTCTCTGACGATTCTAGTTGTTATCATTCTGGGGGGAGTTTGTTCATGTTTTTGTGAGGGTATCAACCCTAGGAGACACGGGGAGAACATGCAAACTCCACACAGAAAGGCCCTATCGCCAACCCCACCGAGGGTGTGAGCGATGGGGCCTAAACATGGAAATGTGGAGAACACTATATATGGAGATAGTCCAGTCCATCATGTCATAATGGGACTACCGTCATAGACAGTAGCCATTGTTAGGCCGGAGTCAATGGCTGTGTCTATGACGGTAGTTCCATATGACTTATTGGACTAGACTATCTCCATATATAGTGTTATCCACATCTCCATGTTAGGACTCATATATGGGCATAAAAAGTACATCATGTGACATCACTTCCTGTACAGACAGTCAGCCATTGACTCCGGATTAACAATGGCTACTGTCTATGACGGTAGTCCCATATGACATATTGGACTAGACTATCTCCATATATAGTGTTATCCACATCTCCATGTTTAGACAGCCAATGACTCCGGCCTAACAATGGCTACTTTCTATGACGGTAGTCCCATATGACATGATGGACTGGACTATCTCCATATATAGTGTTATCCACATTTCGTGTAGCCGCCCTGTACAGGAAGTGATGTCACAACTCGCTGACATCACACTGACATCACAGAGGATACGGAAGGACGGTCACGAGGATACGGAAGGAAGGAAGGAAGGAAGGACACTCAAGCGACACGATTCTTCAGAGTATATGCGACCTTCGGTCGCAATTACGACCTTCGGTCGCAATTACAATATACACAGGAGAGACTGTTATACTAGAGGAAATAAACAAACAGGGCAGTACTTCAATTGAAAAAAGAAAACACCAGATGTATATGAACATCAGAAATAGACAACAAACACAAACACTGTGTCTGTCAGTACCCAGATCCATATAGGCCCAAATCCAGCAGAGACCCCCTATAGGAAGGGTCTAATATCGTAGTCCTCATTAAGGCCCTTAGGAGCTAGAGTCTGCAATGTGTGAATCCAAAAAAGTTCCCGTTTTAACAGCATGTTATTAATGTTTCCCCCTCTGCGTGGTAGTTGTATTGATTCGATACCTGTGTATCTAAGCATAGAGACAGTGTGTCCTGCTTTAGAGAAGTGTACAGCCACAGGGCTAGTGATAACATTGTTTCTAATTGTACTGCGATGTTCTGCAATGCGGGTTTTTCAATGGTCGTGAGGTTTTCCCAATATACGCCAGCCCACAAGGGCACTTCAACATATATATCACATTGGCTGTTGAGCATGAAATTATGCCTTTGATTTTGAATTTCTTCCCTGTATGGGGATGGTTAAACGAGTTAGATTTGCGTGTAAAGTCACACTGTTGACATCGGCCACAGGGGTAATTTCCAGCTGGGTTGTCACTAAGAAAGTGTGAGGGTGCTGAGGGGGGGCAAATCAGCCCTCACCAGCATGTTACGCAGATTGGGGGCCCTCTTGTGTACCACCTGGGGGGGTTGGGGTAAACATTTTTTTAGCACGGGATCTGTGTCGATAATATACCAATGTTTCTTTATGGCCTTTTCTATATTGTTGGATACAGGTGAGTAGTCAAGAGCACAGAACACTCTGGGTTCGGTCTGCTTAGGCCGCTTACTGGTAAGGCACTCAGCCTGTGTAGTGCCAGAGAACCGTGATGCTGCATTCTTTATCCAGGCTTCTTTATAACCTCTCTTCCGGAAGCGTTCCTCCAAGTCCTTGGCCTGGGTATTGTAGTCTTCGTTGGCACTGCAGATCCGTCTGATGCGGTTGAACTGGGAGATGGGGAGATTCCTTTTGAGAGGGAGAGGATGATATGAGTCACCATGTAAAAGAGAGTTCCTGTCTGTGGGTTTTCTGTATAAATTTGTTTTCAGGCCATTGTTTTCCTTGATTATTAGAATGTCCAAAAAATTCATTTCCTTGACACTTGCATCCATAGTAAATTGTAGATGTCTATTTTGAGCGTTCATAAATTCATGGAATTCCTTTAGCAGGGGCTCTGTTCCTGACCAGATAAGGAAAATATCATCCAGGTATCTCCTCCAATTGGAGATGTATCTTAAATATGGATTTACCTGGTGATTAAAGATGATGTCCTGCTCATAGAGTCCCACATATAGGGAGGCAAAGCTAGGGGACATCCTGGATCCCATGGCCACGCCTGACGTCTGTAAATAGAAGGAATCGCCAAATAAGAAATAGTTGGATATTAGGACATCTTTAATGAGACCCACTAAGCAGTCTGTGCTTGGGTTGCAGTCAGCTCTCAGATCTAAAAAAGATCTATATGGCCGAAATGATGGGTCTGCCTGGAGGGATCTCTGTGATTTTTTTATGTACCTTGGGAAGGGTATAGAAAACCGGCGTAATGGGAAAATCCACCTTCATAAATTCATGTTCAGCTTTGGTGATGATCCCTTGTTCTAATAAGTTATTCAGACCATCGTGGATAGATTTCTTGGTGTCTGCAATAGGATTATTTCTTATAGAATTTTTTATTTGCCAGTTGTCTCAATATTTCCCCCTCATAGTCATCCCTCTTAAGAATCACTATGGCACCCCCCTTATCGGCACTCTGGATAACTAATGTTTTATCCTTTTTTATGTTATTTAGTTCCTCCAGTTCCTCTTTTGTCATGTTGTCAGCCAATTTGTATTCTTTTCTCTTACTGCAGATGGCAGCGACATCCCTTTCTACCAACTGGCAGTAGGTGTCTAGAGAAGAGTTTCTGAATTTATGAGGTATACATTTAGATTTACCTCTCAACCAATCCACAACATCATCATATTAGAACTGGGAGTGGGGCGAAATCAGGAGAGAAAGACAAACACAAGTGTGTGCTGTAACGTAACACCATCCCCACCCTGTGTGTGTGTGTGTGTGTGTGTGTGTGTGTGTGTGTGTGTGTGTGTGTGTGTGTGTGTGTGTGTGTGTGTGTGTGTGTGTGTGTGTGTGTGTGTGTGTGTGTGTGTGTGTGTGTGTGTGTGTGTGTGTGTGTGTGTGTGTGTGTTGTGTGTGTGTGTGTGATTCACCCATTCACACACTGACACACATTCATTACATTCACCCATTCTCACACACACACACACACACACACACACACACACACACACACACACACACACACACACACACACACACACACACACACACACGCCCCTTCTAAACGTCCTCAAGTGCTCTTGGCATGGTGCCAGACTGCACCCATCTCTCTGTGAGTCAAACCAGTCCAACAGCAACAGACCAGAGACAAACACACAGAAACACAGGACCAAACACAACTCTCTCTAAGGCCTCCCATGCATGACATGGATTCTAGTATAAAAACATTTTACTGCAAAAGTGGTGAAATTGATATAAAGTTATAAGCTAAACCCAAACTAAAAATAAGCCTTGGAGGCTGATCACTGATCACTGATCACTGGCAGAAGAGGCAGAAAATCCTAGTCCACTCACATCTACAGTTTATACAAATGACATCCTGTAAGATGAGGGATGTCCTTTAAGCCTTGGTTCTCTAACCTTTACATGCCAAGGACCCCTAAATGTATGTTTGGCCGAGGACCCCCATCTGAAAATGATTTTGAACAGGGACCCCCAGAAGAGAGCATTTGTGTTAAACAAGTTTCACAATTATTCTAAATATTCTAAATATTTTCGATATTTTTTTTCAAATATCTTCAAACACCTACAAGCTGTGGTGAGCTTGTAGATCTGCTATTTTTGGATAGCCAACATAACAATGGATAAAGTGGTTCAATTGATTGTGATGCTATGTTAACTACTTTTCCCCTGGACCCCAGTTTGAGAAACACCGTACTGAGCTCATTTCCCATGTTCCCCAGGTTCTATGTTCCCTATTTACCCACGCAAAAAAAGGTTCTATGTTCCCCAGGTTCTATGTTCCCCACTTACCCCCACCTACTGAATGAAAAATACACGTACCCCTGGGTACTTTGAAAACCACTGGCCTTGCGTATAGTTCATAGAGAAAAGAATGAAAACAAACGTGCCTCGATCTTGTAAGTTCAAGAGAATACTTTATTAGATCAAGGTTTGGGTCATGAGACCTTCCCCTTTCTTATGTTGTGTTAATAGGATATTATTTTGACCACTCTGAGTATAATAGTTGTTATGTTATGTTCCTGTGGTCTGGTAGGACAACTACAGGTTGACAAAGGTACTGCAGTAAAACAGGCTGATGTTAAATCAGAACATTGGAACATTAATCTTCTTTTACATGTTTGGACGATATACAGTATTACCAGTAAGACTCCCTAATCGGGAGATAAGCGACCGTTGGTCGCTTATCTCCACAAATAGGCCAAAAGTTTGTTTTACCAATTATTACACTCTATGTGAACATTTACATCAACAAATCCCAAGTACTATGCAGAACGACCCATTTCAAGTTTTTAATGTACAACAATATTTAGAAAATAGGTCTACAAGCTCACAATGCTACGCATTGTCCTCGTCCCTTATATTCCCATAGGTTATATGGAGATCTCAGTGTTTGTCAGTCCTTGTTCATTTATGCCCATATATGGACATCTCTATATCTACTGTAACAGTCCTTGTCCCTTTATGCCCGGAGATCTCTTAACTGTAAGTCCTTGTCCCTTTTATGCCCATATATGGATATTCCTGATGTCATCAGTATATGAACATATATGGGCTTTCTGATATGCCCATATATGGAGATCTCTTAACTGTAAGCCCTTGTCCCTTTTATGCCCATATATGGATATCCCTGATGTCATCCGTATATGCCCATATATGGGCTTTCTAATATGCCCATATATGGAGATCTCTGTATCTCCATATATGGGTATAAAAGGATACTTCAGGTCTGACATCAGGTTTGTTTATATTGGGTTGCTAGGTTTGACATCACAAACTCCATGGGCCATCTGACCTAGAAATCTATATTTGGGCATAGATGACTCATCGTGACCTCATCATGATTTCAATCGCTATAAAAGGACTCTCAGTGACATACACTCTCCACAGATAAAGCAGTCAACCAGCCTACCAGTCAACCCATTCTTTGATTACTTTGTACAACTAGATTAACTTTTCAATGGCATCCCCACTAGAATTGACTGAAATGTACGACAGACAATGCCGGTCTTATACCAGGAAAGAAGCATTTCTTCGACTCAGACCTTATCGCCAGGGTTGGCTTATAGCAGCTGTCGGTAGATAATGCCGGTCTTATATAAGGGTCATTTGTGTACGGTGTGATTTGCCATGGTTACTCATTGAAGTTGAATCTCCATATATGGAGATAACCTACGCATCACACTAAGTCTGACCTCACCAGCCCATATTTGGGCATGAGCAACTTATGTCTCCATATATGGAGATATGATGACATCACACAGTCCTCAGCCGATGATGTGGCGTGATGTCATACAATACACAAACGAGCCCAGATATGAGCAGGGCAAAGGTGTGACGTGTGACGTGTGACCGACCGACCGACCGACCGACCGACCGACCGACCGACGGCCGGTGGAGGTGTTGATACTAAACTGCGACCTTACGGTCACAATAATACAGTATGACGTTGTATGACATCATGTATTGATCATTGTGTTTATGGCAGAAGAATAGCACAGAGTTTCCTGATGACAGTACAATATAATATCTTAGTATTCTGTAATATTGCATACTTTTGAATGACAGTCTATTATGGCAAGATTAAAAAAGCTAGATGAGTCTGGTGTCTTATTGGCGCTCAAACTGTTTCATGTCAAGGACATTTTTAATATATTTACACTGGAACCATTTAATAAAATATTAATAGTATTGTTGTCAAATAATGTCCTATTATTAACATCATAATGCATTTATTAATCACAGACTGAGCTAAAGATTTAATTAAAGTTTACATCTATTAAGACAGAGTACGATTAGGATGTTTACAAAGCATTTTATTTTATGAAAATAGAAAAAGTTCATATCAATCAGGCACAGTCAGATACATATAAAAAGCCATAAGTGTTTAAAATAGGTTGTTCTTACAGAAATAATTAGTTCTTGGTCTTCAGCAGCCAAGAACTCTTTGGTCCAAACGAGAAACATCCACAACTACTGAACACTTCTAGGAGTGACTCCATCATTACATTTTAGTTGCTGATTCATTATCATACAAACAATGATATTGTTTAGTATTTGGCTTTGAACGTTGGAACAATAGAATAGAAATTACATTTCTGTCGTTGACCTTTTAGACTTTGTTACCAAACATTGCACTAGAAGAAAGATATGATGACTTAAATACACAAATTAATGACAATGACAATGTCCGTTAATCTTAATACATCATTTGTAGGGCAATATTACGTTTTTAATACTTTAAATATGCTTTTATAGTGCAAATAGTTTATAGTGCAAGTGAGCTTGTGACCTTGTGGACTTTTAGAAACCAATTTTGACCAAAACCAATTTTAAACAAAACCAATGTTGTTTTTCAACAGATTAATTCATACAGATGAAGGGAAAGGATTCTGAGGAATATGTAAAATAATTGTGATTATCTTATAGTGATCAGTGTCTTTAAGAGATAACCTCGCGTCACCTGGCTTTCTGGGGAAAGCCTGGTATTCGTTTACTAAAAAGGTCGGTTGATCCGGTCTAGACCGCATGATATCCTACGTTATTTTGTAGTAAAAACGGACTACATTTTGGCCGGAACTACCGAACCGGAATCAGTTTTAACCCAAAACTAAATTACTTGTGCATGCGCTAACTACTTGCGCTTGCGATGACAGGGTTAAAATTGATTCCAGTAGGCACGCTTTGTAATACATTTTAATCACACAATGATATTTGACATACCTGGAAACAGTGCGATTTTTTTTATATATAACTATATATACCTTCGACTTTCGACTTTCTCTGGTGGGAGTTGACTTGTGTAATGAAGTCGACAGAGTCGACTTGTCGACTTTTTCGTTATGCCCTAGTGTGGACAAGACAAATCTTGGCTCTGAGAGGCTAAATCTCATAATGGTGGTCCGTGGCTCAAATGCAGAACAATGAATGGACCTTGTGTGAGGGGGAGATAGCGATGCCTTGCCTGATGTGATGTGTGTGTGTGCGGGGGGTGTTTAATAAAACGTGAGAATGACACAACTGTCCTTTTTTATGATCCCATTCATTGTATTACAGTTTTTAGAGGTGTTTCTGCAGGCTTTGTATAACATAGTTGCTCAACGTATGTACATCAGTACAGGTGGCTTAAAATTCTCCCTACTTTTGTGCGACAGCCTTGTACGATGAAGCAGGGCTTTACTTTGCGAAAGAACATACAAATTTGAAACTTGGAGATACGAGGTTTCCGCCTGACAACGGCGATATGGTGAATGCGGAGACAGATAAAAAGTTTCACCATGTAGACTCCAGTGCAGTCACTGCACTCACCAACACTCTCCATATTCTGAATAGCCTTTTCCCCAGATCAACAGCATGGATAACAGCTCCAATCTTCGTCCTTATGTTACATTCCAGGCTGTGATCAAATTCACCAGTTCAATGGTGGGCACTTTTTTTTATCACCCAAATGCAAACAGTGTAGCCTACTGTTTGGCTTTGAGGAATGCATATCGTGAATCATCAGGGACAACTGAGGTCACAATAGCACAGTCTTTACAGGGATTACATTTCCTCACTGCCTTGCTGTCAACATACCCAGCCAGGCAACTACACCATCATCACCATCATCAGCTGTTCCTAAAACTGGTGGAGTCATGTCACTCAGCAGGCCCAGGACACGTTTTGTAAAGACACCCTCAGGAGAGTTTAAGTCAAACTCCAGTGCATCAGTGTTCTGGAAAAACAAAATGCAAATATTAGCCTTAAGCGCTCCCCATGTCATACAACATATGACTTATTGCAATCATCCATTTGGTTATCTTTGGCTCCTGTATTAGCAGGCAGTGTAGCAGTGACCTCCTCAGCTATAAAATCAGTACTCAATCAAGTATAGTTATTTAATACTGTAGCATAACTGTGGTCCTCCATAATCTTGGTGCCAGTGACGACCAGGGGATCAATCTGAAACTAGAAATACTGTTCCTACGAAACAGTGTGGGCTCGCTCGTGACTACCGGTATATTCTGCATAACTGTCATGTGAAGCTCAACCAATACTCCAGCTAACACCACTCCCAGATGTTTTTCCGCAACTCAAATGGACCTCATTGGCTAAGGGCCCTGTCTTTGTACTGCCATGGTGGAACTTGGTGAATAAATAATGAAGACTAGAAAAGAAAATTTCGAAGAAATTTTAAGTGTGCCTGCAGCTCGCTAAGTGTGTGCAACCTTGTATGTGTTAACATTAGCATCTTTGTTAGCATTAGCATTTGTTAGCATTAGCATGTGTTAGCATTAGCAATATGGTTTCTTGTTTTTAAGAAATAGACTCCTCCCACAAGTTCCGCAAGGCGATTACGTTGTCCCGTCGCTCCCGAGATCGTTTGTGTTTCGTTTTGAGAGGGTCGTTCCCCCTGAAAAACACGTTTTGGCATGAAACGGTTACGTTTTGCGCGTTTGTGGTGCCCCCTATGGGTCGA
>NC_137810.1:69954388-69979388 GCF_963921795.1 Nannobrachium achirus | reverse complement strand
TAGAAATACTGTTCCTACGAAACAGTGTGGGCTCACATGGAACACCATGTATGGGCACAAAGATCTACCCAACAGGCACTCCAACATATATGGGCATAAAAATCTGCTCAACGTCACTCCAACTCCTGAGACTCTTACATTTTATATACTTTATATACTTTAGTATCTGAAGATTTGGGAGAACATTCTAGGCCTACAAAAGATTCCATGTTGGTGTTGTTGTCATTTATATCAGGTCACACTTGTTGGTGGTGATGTCACGAATAACGCTGCTCCTCATTGGCTAAAGGACTTGTCTTTGTACTGTCGGTCATTTCTTTAAGGAGAACAAACTTGACCTAGAAGTAAGACTCCCTGGAGATAAGCGACCCGCAGGTCACATGTATAGACAAATAGGTCCAAATGGTTTTTTTTTTTTAATCGGGCCTGATGGTGGCACTAAATGGCCCTGATCCATATTGGTGACAGGACTGTATACTGTGTACCGCTTTGCATGATTTTAGGGCAAAATCTGTAGGAGCAAAATGTGTTTTGCAAGAATCAGCCTCATGGTGGTCTAGGGCCTTGTGAGAAATGAGGGGAGTTTGTGGTTTGGCAGCCAAGGAGTGTGTGTGTGTGCAAAGTTTGGGATGGATATAGGGGCAACGGTGGGCGGAGATATGATAGGAGAAAAGTGTGACGTGACGTGACGTGACGTGACGTGACGTGACGTGACGTGACGTGACGTGAAGTGACTGACTGACTGACTGACTGACTGACTGACTGACTGACTGACTGACTGACTGACGTGACTGACTGACTGACTGACTGACTGACTGACGTGACTGACTGACTGACTGACTGACTGACTGACTGACTGACTGACTGACTGACTGACGTGACTGACTGACTGACTGACTGACTGACTGACTGACTGACAGACAGCCGGTGGAGGTTTTAATAGTAACTGCGACCTGACGGTCACAATAAAGATGTGGTATAACATACTGGTCTCGCCTTTCAGCGAGCCCACAATTAATTGTGTAATTGTTTATTATTGAGCTGTGCTCCTGGAAGGAGCCAAGCTCCAACATAAGTCTCTGGCACTCAAGCGATGGATTTGGTAAAACTTACATAGGCTTACAGTACATGTCCTGAATGTGTTAACAAACATTATATCAACATAATTAGAAATAACATTGCATTAACATATTAAGTTACATTACTTTTTTTGTTTCATTCACAGGCAACAGGAAGGATGAATCCAGGACTGAAGCTTTACACTGATCAGCTGAAGAGTTTCCTTATACAGCAGGTCCATATTATTATTATTATTAGTAGTTGTAGTATCATTATTAACTCACAGAAGGTTATTATTATGTATTAAAGGAGTAGTTCACCCCAAAAATGTTTTTTCCCCCTATTGTTTACTCACCCCATGGAGACTAGAGTTCAATAATATTTTAGTTTTTTGTCGCATTCCTCTGCCAATAATTTGATTACAGTAAATGTACCCCCATTGATTCCGGATGGAGACCCAAATGCATTTGGGTCATGTACAGTACAGTACAGTACAGTACAGTACAGTACAGTACAGTACAGTACAAATATCACTAACTGTGTGTGTGTGTGTGTGTGTGTGTGTGTGTGTGTGTGTGTGTGTGTGTGTGTGTGTGTGTGTGTGTGTGTGTGTGTGTGTGTGTGCAGGGTCACAGTGTGTGTGCGTGGGAGACGGTTCGTGCGGAGGCTCGTCACGTCCTGGAGGAATTGAAGAGACTTCTGAAAGACACAAAGCGAAACTGAGACAGAGAGAGATGAGCTTGTAGATCTGCTATCTTACAGAGAGAGATGAGCTTGTAGATCTGCTGTCTTTGATAATGGTTGAATATTTTTAATATAGATATATTTTAAAGCAAGCATTTTTAACTAAACTCTTTGTCTCTGGGGGGTCCCTGCAACACAATGTTTTTAGAAGGGGGGGGGGGGGGGCAAATACATTTAATTATGGAGGTCCTTGACATAAAAAAGTTAGAGCATCACTGCTTTTTCCACTGATATGACTATAAAAATGTTTTATGTATTTTATTTAATGTATTCCATGACAACATGCATTTATTTATGTATTTATTATTTATTTATTTATTTATTTGCTATTTATTGTTTGATTCAGTTTTTCATGAATTCTGTTTTGAAAATAAAACGATAAAAAAGGTCCATGACACTTCTTCCTAATCAAATACTTGAATGGGATTGGCTCTTATCAATATGTCTAGTCAAAGACTCAGAGCGCCTGATTGGCTTGACTGATTGACTGATTGATTAGCACAAGTACAGTCAAAACACTGAGTCTAGAACAGGGGTCTTCAACAGGGGGTCCGGGACCCCTAGGGGGTCCTCAGAGTTACTACAGGGGGGTCCTCCAAATCTGTGTGTGATAGAAACAAAAACATGCAGTAATCCTGGTCTCTATAATGCCTCCCCCTGGCCAGCCGGGACGCCTGATGGAGGGGAAAGGAACTGATTGGAATAACGTGTTCCTTCCACGCGCTACATCCAAACAGGGGAAATCCCCCCTGTCAGGTGAAAAGAAGCAACTTGGACTACTCATCCATAGAAGAAAGCATGAGGTCAGTCCGTTGTCTCCCCAGGCGCGGCAGAGGGAGAGCAGAGCCCTATAGTGTGTGCCAGCGGCCACGTCATTGTAGTCCTTAGCGGCCATTTCTTGGGTCAAAACACAGGTGTTTCAATTGTTTGATTGCATAGAACTAATGCTTTACTCCAATCAGAACACCTGTGTAAGGCTGTGTTTACCCAAGAAATGGCCGCTCTTAGAACTACATGTGGCACACCCTATAGGCAATTGGCACTGGGTGAAAATGGGTTGCAAAATCGTGGGATAATTATTATTATTATTTTTTTAAAGGCCCCTTTAGAAATTTCAGCCCCTGCCCCTCTAACATTCTCTGCACGTCCCTGCCTGTAAATCTGTGGAATATTGGTTGCTCTCAGAGAAGCAAGGGGGAGGAACTGGTCCTCTTGGAGTGTCGTCCTCCTTTGACTTCACCAGTTCTACGTTTAGAAACTGTACCAGGGCTGACAGTGAATACAGAACACCCACAGGTCTTATCCTGAAGAGACAAATCGTCGATGTCGGGTGGAAACATTGTTTGTACAAAACCTTCACTTTTTTGTTATTAAAAAAAAAAAAAAAAAAAAAAAACGATTTAAACCAGTGAAAATAGCCAATCTACACAACGCCTCTTGTAGATCTGCCCTTTTCACTAGTTTTGTGCAGTCTTGTATGATGAAGTTGGGCTTTATTTTGCTAAAAGAAACGCACAAATTTGAAACTTGGAGACACAAGGTTTCTGCCCGACAGTGATGACATGTAACATCTCTCCATGGGGGGGCAGTGTTGCTGCTTGGTGCGGAAACACAAACTCAACTAAGTTGCAGAAGCCATGCTCAGGTACCAACCACACTACACCACCACTACCGCCAGGGGGTGGTGTAGTGCAGTCTGGTTTATTAACCAGGCTCAGGTACCAATTGGTATTAAAAGAAACGAACAAAGTTAAGAGAGAGGAGAGGAGAGGAGAGGAGAGGAGAGGAGAGGAGAGGAGAGGAGAGGAGAGGAGAGGAAATGCAGTCATTCAAGTTATTTTGGTTTGATGCCAACATTTCTGTTTCTCCACTGAATTTCTGTTTGATGCCTATGTGCCCCCCCTCCCCTCATTTCCCCCATAATGCCTTTCACTTTCTACACATGTTAACTATAGATATTAAATGATTAAATGGTTAAAGTTGGTTATTGTGTTTGTGTAGTCCTATCTCTAGATCAGGGGTCTTCAACAGGGGGTCCAGGACCCCTAGGGGGTCCTCAGAGTTACCACAGCGGGTCCTCCAAATCTTTGTGATAAAAACTTTTTTCCCCCTTTTTTATATGAACCACTTGAACCCTAGCTGAGAACTTTAGCCAAAAATTGCAGATCTACAAACTCACAACGCCTCGTGAGCTTGTAGATCGGCTATTTTTGGCAAAGAGCTTTGGTGCAGAGGGGAAAAAGAGCAGATTAATTACAGAGTGAAAGGTCGAGTTTATTAAGCACGGTTCAAGTGGTTAATATAAATATCAGAACACACAAAGCGAGATGAATCCAAAATACACTGATGATTGCGCTGTCAAACAATGAAACTATATGGAATCTATGAACAGGTTGTGGGGGTCCCTGCTTCATCTCTCTCTCAACTAAGGGGTCCTTGGCCTGAAAACGTTGAAGACCCCTGCTCTAGATTTTAACTTCATTTTTTCATTCATTAGTGTCCTGCTTCTTCATACAACAAACACACAGACAATCTACATGTTCACAGATCTACAAGCTCACAGATACAGTATAGGCCTACAGGCTAACAGATCTACAAGCTCACAGTTTGAATATGGAGATAAGAGCCTTCTGGCTGACCCACTACTACAGTAAAGTATTTCTTTTTTTTATGATGCAGGAAACAAAGGAAAAAAAGGGATATTATTTACGACCCATAGGCCTAAAACATGTTCTGTGACCCAAAGATGGTCCCGATGTTTGGAAACAGTGATCTACTCTCTCACACACACACACACGCACGCACGCACGTACGCACGCACGCACGCACGCACGCACGCACGCACGCACGCACACACACACACACACACAGAATGAACAAGTGAATTAACAACAAACTCTGGGAAAACAAACTCTAGCTAGAGTGTATCACACACACACAGAGAGAGAGAGAGAGAGAGAGAGAGAGAGAGAGAGAGAGAGAGAGAGAGAGAGAGAGAGAGAGAGACACAGAGAATGAACAAGTGAATTAACAACAAACTCTGGGAAAACCGAATCTAACTATAGGATATACTGTAACACTATTATGATGTTAGCTATAGGATATACTGTAACACTATTATGATGTTAGATATAGGATATACTGTAACACTATTATGATGTTAGCTATAGGATAAACTGTAACACTATTATGATGTCAGATGTATAGGATATACTGTAACACGCCACGCTGAGGTAAACGCGCAGCGCGCTGTTGTGGTTTGGAAGTGGCGTGCTGCTGAATGGAGCTTCTAGCTTGTGTTCCACTACTGTCCCTTGCATTGGATGTTTATTTTTCGGCGCTGTTGTGTGCAGTCGCAGTAGGCCTACACTGTGCCAGCCTCATCCGTCCGTCCGTCCGTCCGTCCGTCCGTTCAACACACATCACATCACTCAAGTAAATCCTGGCTTATACTTCTTCATCACGGCGTGTTCCGTGACAAAATGTGGCTGATCTGCAAGCTCACAACGCCTCACATCCGCGACGCGTTGTGAGCTTGTAGATCTGCTCTTTTCCAGGCTGTGTCAGCCGTCCAGCGCAGCAGCGCACGGTATTATTTTGTATTATTTAATAATCGACATAGCCTACTATTTAAACACTTTCACAAGCTACAGTGTGGCTTAATATTCACATTAAGGATAACAAGCAGGCACGCTGCATATTAGAACAAGTTTGCTAGTGAGTCTAAATCAGTGGCTTCCCCAAAGAAAAAGAAAGGAGGTGAAAAAGCGTTGGAAACATAAGGTTCGGGCCTCGGCTCGGGTCGGACGCTTTTTCATGATTAATGCTCGGACGTCGACTCGGGTCGGACAGAAAACTGTCGGACACAGGTTGGGGTCGGACAGAAAAAATGGGCCCGATCCCAGCTCTATTGCAGAAGCCATGCTCAGGTACCAACCACACTACACCACCACTACCGCCAGGGGGTGGTGTAGTGCAGTCTGGTTTATTAACCAGGCTCAGGTACCAATTGGTATTAAAAGAAACGAACAAAGTTAAGAGAGAGGAGAGGAGAGGAGAGGAGAGGAGAGGAGAGGAGAGGAGAGGAGAGGAGAGGAGAGGAAATGCAGTCATTCCCCCTTTTTTATATGAACCACTTGAACCCTAGCGTCCACATTCTGAGAACTTTAGCCAAAAATTGCAGATCTACAAACTCGCCTCGCGTTGTGAGCGTGAGCTTGTAGATCGGCTATTTTTGGCAAAGAGCTTTGGTGCAGAGGGGAAAAAGAGCAGATTAATTACAGAGTGAAAGGTCGAGTTTATTAAGCACGATTCAAGTGGTTAATATAAATATCAGAACACACAAAGCGACATGAATCCAAAATACACTGATGATTGCGCTGTCAAACAATGAAACTATATGGAATCTATGAACAGGTTGTGGGGGTCCCTGCTTCATCTCTCTCTCAACTAAGGGGTCCTTGGCCTGAAAACGTTGAAGACCCCTGCTCTAGATTTTAACTTCATTTTTTCATTCATTAGTGTCCTGCTTCTTCATACAACAAACACACAGACAATCTACATGTTCACAGATCTACAAGCTCACAGATACAGTATAGGCCTACAGGCTCACAGATCTACAAGCTCACAGTTTGAATATGGAGATAAGAGCCTTCTGGCTGACCCACTACTACAGTAAAGTATTTCTTTTTTTTATGATGCAGGAAACAAAGGGAAAAAAAGGATATTATTTGCGACCCATAGGCCTAAAACATGTTCTGTGACCTAAAGATAGGTCCGATGTTTGGAAACAGTGATCTACTCTCTCTCACACACACACACGCACGCACGCACGTACGCACGCACGCACGCACGCACGCACGCACGCACGCACGCACGCACGCACGCACGCACCCCCGATGATGCCTTTCACTTTTTAAACATGTCCCTACTTATTTAAACCCAGACACAAACAGACAGATACACCAAGACGTCCAAACGTACCGACACACACACACACAAGGTGAGTTACTAAACTTTCATCATTTGGTTTGTCTGTTTCTCTACACCTACTGCAGTGGCAATTTGTCAACTTTGATATTTATTACCTACATTTTTTTAAACCTCCAGCTAAGCTTCCAATGTACAAATTATTATTGTTATAGTATGTTGTTTAAACGATGCTAGGTTCATTGTTTACCTGATCCTAGTTTACTGAGACACTACGGTGTCTCTCTGCATTCTATGATCCTATAGTTTACTGTCTCTCTGCATTCTATGATCCTATAGTTTACTGTCTCTCTGCATTCTATGATCCTATAGTTTACTGTCTCTCTGCATTCTGATGATCCTATAGTTTACTGTCTCTCTGCATTCTATGATCCTATAGTTTACTGTCTCTCTGCATTCTATGATCCTATAGTTTACTGTCTCTCTGCATTCTATGATCCTATAGTTTACTGAGACACTACACTGTCTCTCTGCATTCTATGATCCTATAGTTTACTGAGACACTACACTGTCTCTCTGCATTCTATGATCCTATAGTTTACTGAGACACTACATTGTCTCTCTGCATTCTATGATCCTATAGTTTACTGAGACACTACACTGTCTCTCTGCATTCTATGGTCCTATAGTTTACTGAGACACTACACTGTCTCTCTGCATTCTATGATCCTATAGTTTACTGTCTCTCTGCATTCTGATGATCCTATAGTTTACTGTCTCTCTGCATTCTGATGATCCTATAGTTTACTGTCTCTCTGCATTCTATGATCCTATAGTTTACTGTCTCTCTGCATTCTATGATCCTATAGTTTACTGAGACTATCCTGTGTTTACCTTGTCTATTTTAAGTCACTCTGGATAAAGGGCGTTTCATAAATGACAACATTGTAAATTGCAATTTTTATCATCATTATTATTATTTACTGTTGGGTTCATATTAGGTTGATAACAAAAAAAAAACTATAATAGACTGTGGACAGACAGACACATAATGTAATATTGAGTCATTTAATAGTTTGATATGAGTCATAATAGTTTTACTACTTGTGTGTGTGTGTGTGTGTGTGTGTGTGTGTGTGTGTGTGTGTGTGTGTGTGTGTGTGTGTGTGTGTGTGTGTGCGCGTGTGTGTAGGCATGCGTGTTAGCTTCAGGGTATAGGGTGTGTTCTGGTGTCTTACACATGTTAGCTTCAGGGTATAGGGTGTGTTCTGGTGTCTTACACAGATGTTAGCTTCAGGGTATAGGGTGTGTTCTGGTGTCTTACACAGATGTTAGCTTCAGGGTATAGGGTGTGTTCTGGTGTCTTACACAGATGTTAGCTTCAGGGTATAGGGTGTGTTCTGGTGTCTTACACAGATGAACTTTGACACATTCTATGTTTTATTATCAGACAGAAGAACACTGTGATCCTAAGGCCCAATTAAAGTTGGAACAGAGCTTCTCGCTTTAAACTTCAGTTTAGTTTTAATTCATTTCTAAAGCCTGTTTGTGCTGCGCAGGTATTTGTGGGGAGAGATTCAGTTATTTGTGGGGAGAGATTCAGTTATTTGTGGGGAGAGATTTGTTTGAGTTTTTTTTTAATCATGGAGATTTGTAACTCAAATATTTGCTTCCGGGGGGTCCCATTTTGAGATGGGGTTTGGCGGCCAAATACATATAATTCTAGGGGTCCTTGACATGAAAAGGTTTGAGAACTACTGACGTAGAAACATGTTTTTCAAAAATATTAGAAGGATTTAGAAGACATTTGTTGAATCAGGTCAAAATATTCAAAGACTAGCACAAATTTTCACGACTTTTCAAAAATAGCAACTCGCGGTGCCGCACTGTGAGCTTGTTGATCTGCTATTTTTTAATAGGTCTCAAGGTCTTCATGGGTCAACGGCCCACACAACACCGTCACACAAAAGCGGGAAAAAGTAGCAGATCCTCAAGCTATAAACGTGGTGCTTGGAGCTTGTCGATCTGCTACTTTTCATATTGTCACTGTCTGGGAGAAACCTTGTATCTCCAAGTTACAAATTTGTACGCTTTCACGTATAGTAAAGCCCTGCTTCAGACTGTCACACAAGACTATAGAAAATAGCTGATCTACAAGCACACAACGCCTCGCGACGCAAGGCGTTGTGTGCAGTTTTGGACAGTTTTGGAAATATGTTTGTATGAGACATATGGCATTAAAGCAACTTGTGTTTGTGTTTCAGGAGAGAAACATCTGGAGAAGAGTCCTAAACATCTGGATGTTGAGATTGTGAACCTCATAAAAGAAAAATCATAATTGTCCAAACTGTACCTTCCACACACACACACACAAACCTTCCAGAGGTCATTAAGAGGTCATTTAGAGGTCACCGCAGGTCAGAGGTCATGTCTTCGTCTCCCACCTTCATCCTCGTCATCCTCTCCCTCCACCTGGCCGGCATGCTGGTTGCCATGCCGACGTGTAAACTCAGCGGTAACCAGGTGACCACCGCCCACAACCTGCTGAGAGACCTGGTAATGAGTTAGGATTCATTATTATAGTTTAAATGCACTATATAACAACCTGCTGAGAGACCTGGTAATGAGTTAGGATTCATTATTATAGTTTAAATGCACTATATAACAACCTGCTGAGAGACCTGGTAATTCTGTTTGATTAATTTATTAGACAACAATGGAGAACAGTACAAGTACAGTCAATACGATAGAAATGTAGTACAGTACAAGTAGAGTTAAACACTCTGCCTATATAAATGCACTATATAACAACCTGCTGAGAGACCTGGTCAAATATGAATTATTTGTTAATTAATTAATGCATTATTTCATTGTGTGTGTGTGTGTGTGTGTGTGTGTGTGTGTGTGTGTGTGTGTGTGTGTGTGTGCGTGTGCGTGTGCGTGTGTGTGTGTGTGTGTGTGTGTGTGTGCGTGTAACAGGGAGCAGCTCACTTTCCTGTCCAGTGTCTGAGTCAACAGAACAACGTTGTGTCCAACTTCCCTACGGACGCCTTTAACACCCAGCAACAGGTACACACGCGCACGCACATATACACACATGCACACACATGCACACTACACACACACACACACACACACACACACACACACACACACACACACACACACGCACATGCACACGCATGCACACACACATGCACAATAAAGCTGGATAAAGCTATACGCTCACACCGGCTCCATGCATGGACTCTGAGTCTAGACCAGGGGTTCTCAAACTTTTTTGGTTCAGGGCACCCCTATAAATACTTTTTTCATCCGAGGCACCCCTACATTATATTCATAATTTTCACTCCCAGCACCTTATATTCATAGCATATTTTAGCGATTATGTTGCGACGAAAACATTTAGATAATAGCCATTTTGGTTAGAACTGACTTAAAATTCCACTTATTATGAAATTATCTCGCGGCACCCCTGGACTGCCCCGTCACCCACTTTGAAAACCCCTGGTCTAGACGTGTGGATAGCCACCGGACCACCACGGCTCTGGTGCTGTGGTGTTTCTTGGGCGGTACTGTTGTTGTTTGATCGCTGGCATGTGCACACAGGCATCAAAGGGGGCTTGAGCCCCTGCCCTTTTTTTTCGTCTATAGAAAAAGGCCCTCTCCAGACCATGAATGCATCTTCTACTATGGTGACAGAAATGCAAATGCCCTCTTTCCATGCCATACCTGAAGGCAGCATTCAAGAGAATTGCCTTGTCCAAACTCTCCTGGACTTGAATGCATGCATCTTATGCTGAAAGAATTGTCCTCTCTGTGTAGAAATCCATTCTGTTACGCCAAATCTCCACTATTGGCTTGAATATGCTTAGTTCAGTGTGGTGTGACGCAACCGAAAATACCCGAACTCCAAGCTCACAACGCGTCGCGCTGAGTCGGCTATTTTCAGTATTTTCACCAAAAGTGCTTTTTCGGATATTTCAGCCATGAACGGGATGCGTGTGATGACACGGATTTGACGTAGTCTGCTTGAGTCTGTGTGTGTGAGCGCGGCTTAAATCAGTGTCTTCTCCTTCTAGTGTTCTCAGACGTCCCTGGTCGTCTACGAGGCTCTGCGCAAAATCCACCTCTTGTTCGACACGGAGGAACCTAGCGTCAGCTCCTGGGACCAATCTAAACTGGACAACTTCCAGAACATCCTGTACAGACTGGTGGAGGAGAGCTGTGTGAGTGCACCTGTCTGTCTGTCTGTCTGTCTGTCTGTCTGTCTGTCTGTCTGTCTGTTTGTCTGTCTGTTAAGGATGACGTCTTGCTTACGTAATCTTTTCGTCATTTCTCATCTTTATAAGCCCATGAACTGGGTAGAAGGTCCGATTTGGTTTGTAATTGTTGTTTAGAAATGTCTAGAAATGTTATACTATTCACGACCAATCTCTAATTCCTTCTAATATTCTCGAAGAGAATATTCTTACCACCAAATCATTAACCGTGCGATACCTTAGCCTCGGAAGTCCCTAAACTCAAACCTGAAACAGCAATTGTGAATATTGTTCATCTAACACTGTCTGTCTGTCTGTCTGTCTGTCTGTCTGTCTGTGTGTCTGTCTGTCTGTCTGTCTGTCTGTAATGTGATGTGTTTTGTTTTCCAGCTGAAGTCAAAGGCTGGCGGTTCCATTTCACCTCCTCTGGAGTCCTTCTTCAACAGTCTGACATCACACCTCCACTCAGACAGTCAGGTATGTATGACACAGACAGACAGACAGACAGACAGACAGACAGACAGACAGACAGACAGACAGACAGACAGACAGACAGACAGACAGACAGACAGACACAACAACAGGTTGTTCAATAGATTCTGGTAGTAACATGCTAACATGCTAAATAACATACTAACAGTCTAGGAAAATATATGTCCTGGTCAAATATGCGATGTTGAGGGAATTGAGGGATTTCTTTATTGATATAATAACCAGTGAAAGCTCCTAGCAGCCCCTCTTTGACTATGCTTGCAACTCCTGGTACTCCAACAATGAAATGCCACTAAAGACTAAGCGCCAAACCTCCCAAAACAAACTGATTCGACTACTTCTCGACCTAGAGCCCATAACCAACCTTTTTCCCTCACATTTTGCTAGCCTAAGATGCCTCAGGGTAGAAGTCAGGGTTAAACAACTATAAATGGGATTGACTCTGCAACGCGTTGTGAGCTTGCAGGTCTGTTATTTTCAATATTTCCACCAAAAGGCCCTTTTAGAAATTTCAGCCCCTGCTTCTCTAACATTATCTGCACGTCCCTGGTCTCTGGATAAGAGCCTTCAATTGAACTGTCTCTCTCTCTCTCTCTCTCTCTCTCTCTCTCTCTCTCTCTCTCTCTCTCTCTCTCTCTCAGGTGGACAGACAGTGTGTGTGGGAGGGGATTCGCAGAGAGCTGATCTCCGGTCTGCAGTTCATTCTGCAACACTTCACTTCCTGTTTATCCTCCTGATCATCCCCAACATCATCCATCCATCATGCATCCATCCAAAAACCTTTAAAAACCTATTAATTCATTAACTTATTAACTTATTAACTTATTGATTTATTCATTTGTTCATTTATTTATTTATTTATGTATTTATTCGCCAGCATTTTAATTATCCTGCATTTGTATTTAAAATATTTGATATGAATAAAATATCTATTTTTTCAATACAATATAAATTGTTATGTGTTTACTTGTGTTACAATATTAACAATAGAAAGGTGCTTCTATATTTGTCTGTCCAGCATGGGTGTTCTGTTGTCATGGGCGTGGCTTCCTGACAGGCCAATCTGACCCTCCGCTTGGCTCATTGTGGGAGGAGCCAGCAAAGCTTAGTGAGAGCTGTCAATGAGAAGAAACTTTACTAGTAATACTCGCGTTATTGTCCGTAGTTAATCGCACATTGTGTATCTGTAGTACCTTAAACAGATATTAATACTCATCATATCAACATCGGAGTAGACAAACACTTGCTTTATTCAAATGCATTATGTTTATTATTATTGGAACAATGAAAAAATCTGTCCAGAGTCCTCAAGTAGGCCTAACAAACTTAACAAGATCAGCACCAGTCGACTTTTAGGTCGACAATGTCACTATGGACTTCCCTGCCAAGCGACTGTAATCGACTTTTATATAAAAGCATTGTTTAAGCTTTTATTTGGGTTAATAGACGGAGCGAAATGGTTAGCTTAGCTTCGGATGGTATCAACACGTGAACCGTGAAAAAAAAGGATGCGATTATGACGTCACCTTTAAACCAGGGCTTCCTGTTTATATTAGCCTCTGCTAGCTGCTAGGCTCAATGCAAACAATCCGACCCTTACGCAGCTTGACTTCACTAGGTCGGATTTTGATTCGGAAACTTTCTGTGTGGCATCTGTATACGTTCCGGTGCCCATACCGATGGTGGTTTTAGACGATCAAGCATGAATTGAACAGTATTGAGCTCAGATGGCGGCCCGCGGGTCTCCCATTCTGAGTCAATGGGGAGCGATGTCATCTCTCATCCTTGAATCTTGTGAATCTTGGTTTTAACATGGGGGCTTGTACAGTCTATCGTTTTAGTGTTACGATGGCTCGCTCTAGTGGTCATTTTGTGGTATGGTATATCAACCTGGCTTTGAAAATAATGTGATCATGATGATAAAATATAGCTATTTCCTGGCGTTATAAGCGCACATTCATATTTAAATTTGGCTGGTAATGGGTTTAACAACTTGAGAAAATATATATTTCCATTAGGACAGATTTGAATTAACTGTTATACTTGGCATTTAATCACTTAAACCCCAGCATCCCTATTTTGGGGGGGACATTCATCAAAAATAGCCCATCTACAAGCTCACCACAAGATGCGTCGTGAGCTTGTAGATCGGCTATTTTTGGTGAAGAGAGTTGGTGTATGGAAAAATAACTCAAATACAGTGCACTGAGTTGCACTGTTTACTGTACACACTGTGATGGCTCGTTGGAGGAGATGTGTGACACAAGGCATAATGTTTTCAGGACTATGTCTTTAATTAGCCTGAAACATGACGGTCACGACCGTCCATATGACACAACCGTCATGCGTCCAGTCTGCAGGCTCCAGTGAGCGCATTTGTGGTTGTCTGCTACAAAACCTCCACCGATGTGTCGGTCCCGTTGTACTATAACTACACTCTTAGAACAAAAACTAGGCTCTACTCAATTTTATTGGTGAAACATTTTTACACTCAAAAATATTGAGTAAATATTACTGTTCTGAAATCAGGTAGATGATACTCAATTAATTTGAGTAAAAGTAACCAAAACGTTTACGTACTTATTAACAACTAAAATTGAGTACAATGACCTAAAGAAATTGAGTAGATATAATTAAATTATTCAGTCAATGCCACAAAAGACTACAAGTAAATAAATTGAAATATTAAGTAGATCTAATTGAATATTAGAGTATGATTTAACAAAACAAATATGTCACATTTACTCTATTCATTTACTTTTATTGATTTAATTCATATAGTACCATTTTACCCCTTTCATTTACTTTACCTTTTACTCCAGGAGTACATGATGTCAAATGAATACACATGAAATAATTATGCAGATAATTATGTTTTTAATCAACTAATTTTGACCAGTGTAACACCACATCAAGTATGAACATTCAACATACTTTAGTATGTAAATGACATGCAACAATGCCTGCAAAAACAATATGTTAAAGATAATGATCAGGAAAGGGGTATATCCCTGACACTTTTAAAATGTTCTGTTTACTAAAGAGCAGTGTGTGTTCACAATACTGTATATAAGTACCTCTAATTGAACTGTGCATACTGTAAGTAAGCAGTCTGTCAAACATTATGCACCATAAGAACAATGAGCCCATCAAATAAACAGTAAGTCATAACCACAAAATACATTAAAGAAGACAGTCAGAGGCCATTTGGCATGAAAGGAAATCACAACTTGGAATATGAAATAATAAATAAGCATTTACAGTAGCTCAACATTTAAACATATTGACTATGCACACGTGTAATGTCTATATGCTAAACTGACCTGTTTGCATTATGACTCGAATGCACCAGAAACAAACACTTTACATTAACTAGTTACTATCAGCAACAAATACCATTGCAAAAATGCTGTTTTGACAATAAATCCACTTTCAGTAGGTTATACCCACGTTCTGAGAGCATCTTGCTGAACAGTAGTCGGCAAGCAGACATTTTGTCAGTCTCTGAACTTTGTCTGAAAGGTGTCCGGGATCCAACTCAACTAGTACTTTTTGGAACATCTCAAGACCATATCTGAGGTTCTTGGGGTATCTCAGATTAAAGGCATAGAACAGTCCCAACAGATAGCAGCAGATCCCCAAGATTGTTGAGGGCAGTGATGCCCTTAATCACAATACCTACATCAGTAGGTTCATTCATTGAGTCCTCTTGGTTCTGCAGCAGGTAGATCTTCATCTTCATCATCACCTCCTCTGTCAACTTCTCTTCTACTCTGACAGGTGCACCAGCAGCTTCCTTCCTGCACACATTGTGAAGATAATTGTTTAGAGCTCACTTTCAGGCTAAATGTTACAAGACACACAGACACACATTGAGCAATCATAGCTGTCTCCACACATGCAGCCCTGGGCATAATCTTGAATCAGTTGGACCAGACATGCAACGGATGCAACAGCCATTCAGCCAATGTCACAACCTTCTCTGGACATCACTATGCTGTTCCTTTGCATGTGATGGTCTCATCCACGATGACATTAAAACGTCAAAACATTTATTTTACTAACTTGAAAGTCCTTGATCTTGACACTATCTTCTTCCAGATGGTCGACGAGACATCGGATGATGACCTCTCGTGTTCGGTGATTGGGGATTCCTCTCTGCAGAATAGAAACATAATTATTTGAACAATAAAGAAAAAGTATGACTGCACTTTCATAAACTAACATAAACTTTGGCAATACAATTGTTTCCACAACCCAGTTTTAGCAACGGAAGCTGGGAGACTGTCCTTAGTAGCTATTAAGACATACATTTAGAAATGAATAATCAGGAGAGAGAGTTGCAGGGGATAAAGATGAGTTTAGCATAAATTAATGTAGTAATTATTGTCATTAGCCAGGTGAAATATAATTAAAGCAGTTAGAGTAAATGAAAGTTTCATACCTGAAGTAGAATACTCATTTGTGCCCAAACTGCCCTTCTTGGACTGGAACATGGACAGTAGTTTGGGGGTATAGAAGTCCAACATTGCCATACATTTTGTCTCAAGATTCAGTGTGGTGATCATCCTGAACTTTGCACTAACCTGGAAGACAGAGATGAGGGGAAGAGAGTAAAAAAGAAGACGTGAGATTATAGATCTGGTATTTTCCCCCAGGATAGGGATGCTAGGGTATACAAGTGGTTAACTACAATGACAATGAGCTTGAGCTTGTAAATTGGTCATTTGAGCATTTCTGAAGAAGAAAAAAGATAATAATTCAAATAACTGACACCATGTGAGGCTTAGTCAATTTATGATTCCAATAATTACTTGGCCAAACCAAAATCATGTTGCTTATTTACTTCATACTTTTTCCAAGTTTTTTACACATGTAATCCTCATTGAACACCATAATAGATACATGTAGATAATATGTAGGCCTACCTGTGCATTTTATCTTCATTGTACACACCATTGTATGCAGCTGTGCATAGCTTGTAATAAATGCAAAAAGTCATGACTAGAGGGCTTGCACATTACCCTCACTGTGACCTTAACTAGCTGCAAACCTTTGTAAAGAACACAAGTTATACCCAATACATTTGTGTAGCCTATATGCACAAAGATACAGTAAATCTACTTACCAATATTTGCAAACACTCTCCAGGTCTCTTGTTGAAAAAGATGTGTGCTGCTGCTGCTGCTGCTGCTGCTGTTTGTTGACAGAATGTTCCAGTAGAATTTTCCCATGAACCCTTTTTTTCCCATGAACCCTTGTGTACAATTTTGAATCTTAGTCATATCTACTCAATTGTTTAGGTTGTTGTGAGAGATGAAAGATTATTTATTTGGAATGAATAATAATTAAGGGTCTTTTTAAATTGATCCATATAAGTACTCCATACTCAAATATTATGAAGGAAAATTACCAAAACAAATTGAGTATAATTCATGAATAAAATCAGTTGGTCAAATACTAATTTATTCTCACGAAATTAACTCAAATAATATATGTACATCTAACTCAAAACGAACAGTTGGATTTTTACTCATTTCGTTTGGTGTGACCTACTCAAACAATCACATACATGATATTCAGTGATTTTATTGAGTAAATATAACTTTTTCTAATAGTGCCATATACTCGGCTGCAGAATCATTTCTCAGAGTGTAGCCCTACTGTAGCCGCATCTCAGTGCTGCTCAGTGCATTCACTTCCAATCCTGACTCCCTAAACTACAGAGTGCACTGAGGCTAACACATCACCAAGTTAATTGCGCGTAAAAAAAAATTAAGAGCGTTAAAAGGATTTTGCGTTATTTTGGCATAACAACTAATGTGATGCCACTGGCTTCCAATTTGTTTGCGGACTTTCGCTATCTGTCTAGGCAGAAAACAACAACTTAGAAAAATCTTTTAAATAGTGAGAATAGCTGATCTACAAGCTTAGCCTACAACGCTTGGCATCGCAAAACGTTGTGAGCTTGTAGATCTGCTATTTTCGATGTTTTTATGAACTAGGGCATTCATTTATATAAAAAACTATAATGTTGAAATATGACAATATATATTTCAGCTTAATTTTCTTAAAGTAGTGAACGCCACCGCCATTGCTGCAGTGTAAACAGTAGTGGTGTAAAGTAACTAGTAGCCTACATTTACTTAAGTACCAGTAAGACTCCCTAAATAGGGAGATAAGCGACCGTCAGGTTGCATACACAAACTTTAGAAGGCAATGGTAGGCAATCAGGAGGGAATATGGGAAATGGGACTGATCCATGTTGATGACATGACTTTAGAGATAATCTGTAGCGCTTTGCGTGATTTTAGGGCAAAATCTGTTGGAGCAGTGTCGAAAAATGTGATTGAAAAGAAAATCTGCCTGATGGTGGCGCTATATGGGACAGATCCATGTTGATGACATGAGTCTAGACACACTGTGTACCGATTTGCGTGATTTTAGGGCAAAATTTGTAGGAGCAGTGTCCAAAAATGTGTTTTGCAAGAACCTGCCTCATGGTGGCGCTAGAAGAGGGCCTTGTGAGAAATGAGGGGTGGAGGTTGTGGTTTGGTAGCCAAGGATTGTGTGTGCAAAGTTTGGCATGGATAGGGGCAACGGTGGCGGAGATATGAGTAGGGCAAACGTGTGACGTGACGTGACGTGACGGACATACGGACTGACGGACGGACAGACTGACAGCCGGTGGAGGTTTTGGTAGCAACTGCGACCTGGCGGTCGCAACTACTTGAGTATTTGACTTCTACTCCACCACTGGCTGCTGTTTACACCGTGGCAATGGCGGCTGCGGCAATGGCCGAAAACGGTCTATAGCAGTGTTTCTCAACCTTTTTTTCTGCATGGGCACACTTTTCATGACCCAAGAATCCATGGGCACACCAACATAATACAGGGGTGTAAATATCGTCACTGTCGGGAAGAAACCTTGTATCTCCAAGTTTCAAATGTGTACGTTTCTTCGCTGAGTAACACCCTGCTTCATCATACAAGGCTGTCACACAACAGTAGTGAAAACAGCCGATCTACAAGCACACAACGCCTCGCACCGTGTGCTTGTAGATCAGCTGTTTTCACTAGTTTAAATCATTTTTAAAATGATAAATACAATACTGGATTTCAAGCAGTTTCAAGGGGCACACTTGACCCTTCTCAGGGGCACAACAAAGGTCCCCAGGCACGGTGGTTGAGAAACACTAGGTCTATAGGATCACAGGTAAACAATGAACCTAGCATCAGTCTAAACAACATGCTATCGAACATCTACTCTTACAGTTCTGCAAACTACCGGTATGTATTAAAAAAAAAGGCTTAAACAGTCCGAGTTTGCTCCAGTGCCTTCCTTCCACAGTACTGAAAACTTCTTATTTTTTTTTTTTTTTTCATTTTTTTAATTTTTATCCCACAATTTTTGTAACCCATTTTTTCACCCAGTGCCAATTGCCTATGTAATCCTGGGCTCTGCTCTCCCTCTGCCGCGCCTGGGGAGACAACGGACTGACCTCATGCTTCCTTCTATGCATGAGGAGTCAAAGTTGCTTCTTTTCACCTGACAGTGGAGATTTCCCTGGTTTGGACGTAGCGCGTGGAAGGAACACGTTATTCCAACTATCTATCTATCTATCTATCGATCGTGGGTCAAGTCAGTACAAAGTGATTGCCGCAAGAATCAGATTTGCACTCACAGCATTTATATCATTGTTTAGTTTTAGCCTCACAGTCAATCATTTAACACATCAGTCACATTTAAAAAAGCATATATTAACTCTATTATATTATATCTCTAAAACAGATCAACTGTAATTCAGTTAATAATTAAAACATCTTTTTCATTCATATATATTTTTAAACAAAACCGTCTGCTCTAGGAACAAAGTCTATGATGAGGAAATTAAACTAAAGTTAAAGGTAGGGTAAGTGGTTTTATTTAATTCAAATAATAACAAAATGGGTCTATGTTCTGATAGTACTAGTTACTATGGAGCGTTTGGTCCATATTTGGACTTCAGCCTTATCCCCTGTGCGAAAAAAAAAACAGCTTCAGTTTTGGTGGAGGAGACACGTTTTCCTCCGATCAGGATAGAGTGGGGCCTTCGTCCAATCATGGTCGAGTGCGGGCAGGCTTTATGCACACCAAGGCCCGCCCCCATTTGATCATGATTGGAGGAAGGCCCCTGCCTGTCATGAAAACTGAAACTGAAACTTAAATGTAATCACTTACCCTACCTTTAATTCAATGATTTAAAACCTTAAAAAAAAGGAACAAGAAAAAGATAATATTTCAACTTGTGATTGATTGGGTTTTGTGGCGTTACAGTTTTATCTCATTTTGGATCACTTTGAAATGAGCTGTACTAGAGAGGTCATGGTAGGACATAAAACCATAGGAATTAAGATTAGGAAAAGACATAGGAATAGGATTAGAGAAGGACATAGGGATTAGGATTAGGAACATTAGGATTAGGGAAGGATATTGTCGTTGTCAGGTGAAAACCTTGTATGTCCAAAACCGTTCGTTTTGCATTTACCATTTTAGATTTTTAAACTAGTGAAAACAGCCGAGCACACGACGCCTCGCACCGCGATTCGTGGTGTGCTTATAGATCTGCTGTTTTCACTACTTTTGTGCGACAGCCTTGTATGATGAAGCAGGGCTTTTCTTTTGCGAAAGAACCTACAAAATTGAAACTTGGAGATACAAGGTTTCCACCCGACAATGACGATAGGCCTATACAGCAGGAATTAGAAAGGAGACAGGGCATAGGGATTAGGATTTGTGAAGGACATAGGCATTAGGATTAGGAAAGGACATAGGACATAGGACATAGGGATTTGGATTAGGAAAGGACATAGGACATGGAGATTTGGATTAGGAAAGGACATAGGACATAGGGATTTGGATTAGGAAAGGACATAGGACAGGGATTTGGATTAGGAAAGGAGATAGGACATAGGGATTTGGATTAGGAAAGGAATCAGGCATTAGGGAAGGAGATACGTGAAGGAGATCTGCAGGCAGAGACAGGCTGTGGCGGTGGGAGGGTCTTGAGAGGCATTCTAGGCATCCGATTCGACGTAGCTTTCAGGGAAGTAGCCCTCCTTGCCGTTGGCCACACCCTGGCACCAGCCGTCACCGTGGCGATGTGTCACCATGATGACGTCACCCTCCCGGAAGGACAGCTCGTCTTCCTTCAGACCCTCGTAGTCCCACAGCGCCACCACTGGAGAGGAAGAGTACTGCAGTCAGTGTGTGTGTTTATGTCAGTTTGGCAGCATAGTACAATGTGTGTTTACGCAGTATTAAGAGTATAAATATAAACTAGTAAGACGTCTCAGGGGGACAAGCGACCTTGCCTTAAAGGGCAAGGTCACATCACAGTGATGTGGACATCAGTGATGTCGACATCAGGGATGTGGACATCAGGGCTTTCCATATATGGGCATAAAAGGGATTTGTCCCGCTGGCATAACAGGGAATTCCATATCTCCATATATGGGTATAAGAGGGATTTGTTCCCCCTGGCATCACAGGGATCTCTCTGACAGGGCATCATTAATATTGAGGACATCAGGGAACTCCATATATGGGCATAAAAGGGATTCTGTTAGTGTGACATCACAGTTAAGCCAGAGCGTGATGTCAGAGCGGCAAACGCATTCTGGTAGAGTGGTTCCCCTGACATCACAGTGATGCAAACCCATCAGCAAAGCTGTGACGTTTCTCATAGTAAACTGTCACCATAATAACATCAATTATTGGTAGAGTATGTTCTTACCTTGCTCCAGGTTAAGGGGCGGGGCCATGGGGTCACAGTCCATGGGAGGGGGGAGGGGCATGACAAGGTCGTCAAACCCGCCCATAGGGGGGAGGGGCATGATGAGGTCATCAAACATGCTCACATCGTCCATGAGTGGGGGAGGGGGCGGGGCCGGGATCTCCAGGTCTAATGTGATTGGACAGAGATCTGGTGAGCATGTGCAGTTCATTCACACAACGGGACAGCTCACCACCATAAAGACCCCTGATTTAATTACTGTATATGGCCTTGCGTGCTAAGATTCCTTTCACTGTATCTATCGTGGCTTTTAAAGGTATAGGGTAAGTGCCCATTTAGGCCTGAATTACAAAAACAAATATGTTGCTACATACCGTACATGTACTGTACTACACTAAAATGAGTTCCCGGCCTGAATGGGTTAAATCATGTGTGCATGCAGCACATGGAAGTGGACATTCCAAGGAATATGGAGAGGTTTCATTTGAAAAATCGCTTCATAACTGACCGAGCTATGACCGAATCAATCTGCGGTGTCTTTCTTTCCTTATAGCCTAGATACAGATGCTTCCATGCGCCACACCAAAAACACCACACCAGACGTACAAGCTATCAACACACTGCGTCATGGCATTAAACATTTTTAAACATTTTTTCGTTTGGGCACATTTACAGAGACACAATGGATACAGCAGCGAACCAACCCGACTTTGATAAAAATGTACTCTCACGGACGATCTGAACATCTGGTGCCAGCTTCGACCAGTGGTCCGGTGCCCACCAGTGGTCCTTGAGGACCCTCCGGTGGTCCCCAGCTAAATGATTGAGAGTTGCTAACCAAATGGACCTTTATGGATTTTTACGGGCCGGGCCCATTTGGTTTCATTTTTGCTGTCAAGAGTTAAATTAATTGTTAAACATCTGTATTGCTTAATTACCAGTAAGAGTCCCTAATCGGGAGATAAGCGACCGTCACGTTGCATACACAAAGGCAATAGTAGCCAATCAGGAGGGAATATGGGAAATCCATGTTGATGACATGACTTTAGAGATACTGTAGGAGCAGTACTGTCGGAGCACCGAGTGCCACGCTGCGAGCTTGTACATCTGCTATTTTTGAAAAGTCGTAAAAAATTGTGCAAATCGTTGAATATATGTTTTTTAACTCAAATTTTGCTTCTGGGGGGTCCCTGGAACAAAATATTTTGAGATGGGTTATCCGTGGCCAAATACATATCATTTTGGGCGTCCTTCACAAAAAAATTGAGCACCACTGACATAGAAACAAGGATTTGAACTATTCAAAAATAGCTTGTATAGCTTGTATGTGAGCTTGTATATCTGCTATTTTTCAATAGTTAAAGCACAAAATAATGCATATTAATGCGTTCCCAGTCTGGTCCAGAGTTTGGTGCGACACCCCTGTGTGCGCGTGTGTGTGTGTGTGTGTGTGTGTGTGTGCGTGCGTGCGTGCGTGCGTGCGTGTGTGTGTGTGTTACCCAGGTGCTGCAGGCGAGCAGGAAGCGAGTGGAGACGAGGAGAAGAGCAGCGGAGACGACAGGAAGTGGAGGAGGAGGAGGGAGGGGCCAGGGGAGGGGGGTAAGAGGGGGGAGGGGGGATCATGACTGAGACGAGAGAGAGACATAGAGACAGACAGAGAGAGACCGAGAGAGAGAGAGAGAGAGACGGAGAGACGGAGATTGACAGAGAGACAAAATAAAGAGAGACAGAGACACAGAGGCAGAGACAGAGATAGAGAGAGAGCTGTTGCAGCTTTTTCAGAGCTCGTTTGAAAGCAAATCAGTAGACCGTAAAAAGTTGTCATATTTAAACATAATTCACACAGCCTAACAGTTATTACTGTTATCTAGCCCTCACAGTTTGTACACAGAGGCCGTTTATCAATGCAAGGTAGAAACCGTGAGCTTAAAGATTTGGTTCCTCCTTTTTTCCTGTTTTGTATGTGTCTATGTAGTTAACCCTTTTGACAATAGAGACACACAGGCGCCTACAAATTCACACCCACAACTGAGACAGCGACCCAGGGTAAGGGAGAACGGTGTACTGCAAGCCAGCCCATAGAATATCATTGCAATTCAGCTGTGGTTAGCCTAATATTGTAGGGCGGCATAGCTCAGGGGTAGAGAAACCGTTATTAGAGCACGAATGGTTCCCGAAGGGTTCCCAGTTCAACTCCGGGCTCCCCCTGAGTTAATGTCGAAGGGTCCTTGGGCAAGACTCTGAACCCCACATTGCTCCCGGTGAGCTGGTTGGTGCCTTGCATAGTTTCCTCCGCCACCGGTGTATGAATGTGTGCGTGAATGGGTGAATGTAATGCACAATCTCTGTAAAGCGCTTTGGATCAAAAGCGCTATATAAATGCACCATTTACCATTTTATTAAAATACTCCTACATGAAATGAAGACAATATTGATTTAAATAAAACATATGTTTCCAAATTTATGGACTGACCCTGCCAACATATTTCTTGTTTTCTAAATACATACAAGTGTGTCACATTTAATTGCCACTTGAATGGAATACCCATAATGTTAAAGGAGAAGAGGGGAGACCGACGGCAGAGAGAGAACCTGTCGCTTTTCAGTGACATCACTGTCTTTACTGCTGTGCCTTTATGAGCGCAGACTTTGAAGATCCCGACTTTTTCAACTACAGAGTGAATTCTCCAGATTAGTATTAACCAAAAAATAACTTGCAGGACTCTGTTTGGAAGAAGCAAGATCTTAACCACTGAAATTATGTTATTTCATGATGCCTCTCATTGGGATCGCATTGCCAGCTGCACCGTTCTTCCTTACCCGAAGTGGGGCCGCTGTCACAATAGGGGGCGTGAATGTGTAGGAGCACGTTTGTCTCTATACAGCAACACTGTGGGTGTGGCTCATTTCAGCTGGGTCACCACCCACCTGAAAACCATACTTAAAGGCCCACTTCATCTCTAGGACAACCAGATCTTATTTTATTGTTGTTTGGGACACAAGCATTTTGCATCATATGATGCAAAATGCATCATCATGCTGCATCATATGATGCATAATGCATCACTAGTCATGCTGAAATACTAAAATATCTCAAAACACAGATTGAACACAAAAAATAACTCAAGATTGTGTTGATTGTGTCCCAAACAACAATAAAATAAGATCTGGTTGTCCAAGAGGTGAAGTGGGCCTTTAATAGTTAAAGCAGTTTTCTTGTTCATTTAACTTTTTCATGAATTAGTTAATTAGGTATCTAGTTGTTAATTGGTTTATTAGATAGCTAGTTGTTAATTGGTTTATTTGATAGCTAGTTGTTAATTAGGTAATTAGGTAGCTAGTAGTTAATTAGGTAATTAGGTAGCTAGTTGTTAATTAGGTAATTAGGTAGCTAGTTGGTAATTAGGTAATTAGGTAGCTAGTAGTTACTTAGGTAATTAGGTAGCTAGTTGGTAATTAGGTAATTAGGTAGTTAGTTGTTAATTAGATAATTAGATAGCTGGTAATTAGGTAATTAGGTAGCTAGTTGGTAATTAGGTAATTAGGTAGCTAGTTGTTAATTAGTTATGTGGTGGCTAGTTGTTAATTAGGTAATTAGGTAGCTAGTTGTTAACTAGGTAGGTAGGTCATTATTGAGCTACTGACTTGCTATTGGCCGGCGGCCTGGCCGAAGCTTACATGATTTGCTGATTGGCAGGAAGAGGGAGCGAGTTGCGGGGCGAGGGCGGAGCCTGAGGG
>NC_137810.1:69891888-69951888 GCF_963921795.1 Nannobrachium achirus | reverse complement strand
TAGATAGATAGATAGATAGATAGATAGATAGATATGTTGCATTACCTGGAGGAGCTGGTGGGGGGCGCCATTGGACACTGAACTGGCTCTGGAGCTTTGCTGGACCTCCTACTGTGTACATGCACACACGCACGCACGCACACACACACACACACACACACACACACACACAGGGTCAGTATGAGGGAACATTACGTATCATTCAGTTAAAACAAAATATATATATATTTATTTATTGTGTGGAATTATTTATTTACTATTGTGTAGTACATTTGTAATAAAAGGCAATATGTCTCAAAATATTAACATGCCATACAGAATATCAATGTAAATAACACAATAAATGATTAAAAAAAACAAATAAAATATAAATAAATACAATATTGAATAGCCTATACACTATTCAGTAGTATTCGGTATTCAGTATTCGTTAATATTCGGTCATGTTCTGTAATATTAATTCGGCCATAAAATCTGACCGAACCGAAACCTAATATGCATTTTGTTGGCACTATTCATCCGAATATAAATTATCCCTAAAATAAATAATTTAATAAATAGTATGGATGTAATATAATACAGTAAATTGAATATGAGAGACGGACGGACGGACGGACGGACGGACGGACGGACGGACGGAAAAGTATATTTTAAACAAACATAACTCAAATGTTGCTGCTGGGGTCCCTGTAAATATTTTGAGATGGGGGTCCATGGCCAAATACGTATCATTTTGGGGGTCCTTCACATGTTTGAGCATCACTGACATATAAGACATGGGTTGTTAAAAAAAACTTTAGAAGGATTTGAAATATTTTCTTGAACAAATTTTCACAATTAAAAAAAAAAAAAAAAAGCAGATCTACAAGCTTGTATCTGCTATTTTTCAATAGTTAAAGCACAAAATAACGCGTAATAATGCGCTCCCATGTCTAAATGGGTTAAACCCACTCCCCCTATGAAGAACATTCATGGGGGGCCCGCAGTGAATCCTTGTACCCAGGGCCCAGAATTTGGTGTGACGCCCCTGCAGACAGACAGACATACAGATAGAACAGAATAAAATATTACCTGATGGTTCCTCCTTGAATTCCTCCAGGGTTGCTGTCTGTCTGTTTACTGTCTGTCATCTGTTTACCAGGAGCCTGGAAAAAATAAAATAAAACCACATTACACTATTAACACTGTTAATGAAACACATGGGACACCAGGGACGTGCAAAGAACGTTAGAGATGCAGGGGATGAAATTTCTAAAAGGGCCTTTTAGTGGAAATATCGAAAAATAGCAGACCTCCAAGCTCACAACGCGTCGCGCTGCGACGCGTTGTGAGCTTGGAGGTCGGCTGTTTTCACTGCTTGATACCACACTGAACTAAGCATAATCAAGTCAATACTGGAGATGTGGCGTAACGGCATGGATTTCTATACAGATATTGCAATTCTTTCAACATGAGATGCTGCATTCAAGTTCAGGAGAGTTTGGACAAGGCAATTCTCTTGAATGCTGCCTTCAGGTATGGCATGGAAAGAGGGCGTTTGCATTTCTTTCACCATAGTGAAAACTGCATTCTTGTTCTGGAGAGGGCACTTTTTACAGACGGATAAAAGGGCAGGGGCTCAAAAGCCCCCTTTGATGTCTATGTTTGCACGTGCCTCCATGAAACTATTAACTCTGTTCATTAAACACATGAAACTATTAGCAGTTAAAAGATTAATTAATTCAAACGTTCGAGTGGCATTTCTTCCTCTGCCTAGTGGGAATGTGCGTGCACAATTTCTCAGCGATCGCACTCTGTGTTCATGATTTGACGTATTTTGTCCAAAACGGATCACTCACGCAGACGTTGGAAGCCGATCTTAGCCAATCAGGATGGAATGTGAAAAAATACGTAGGACCCGGCCGTTTGGTTTAATGTGTAGCGATTTACGCGATCTTTGGACAACATCTGTAAGAGTAATGAAAGAACGAGGTATAAAATAATCGACCTCCTGGTGGCGCTATAACAGGCCCACGTGAAACATTTGGAGCAGAGGTTTTGCTCTGGCATCCAGGGAGTGTGCATGCACAGTTTCACCTCGATCAAGACGGACGGACGGACGGACGGACGGACAGACAGACAGACAGACAGACAGACAGGGGCTACACCTTCGACCTGGCGGAGACAATAACATGCTGTCTAAAGCAAGGGTCTTCAACAAGGGGTCCGGGACCCCTTGGGGGTCCTCAGAGTTACTAGAGGGGGTCCTCCAAATCTTTTGTGTGAAAGAAAGAAAACAAAAATCTCCTTTTTAGCCAGATCTTTACCCAGATTCTGAGAGCTTTAGCCAAAAATAGCAGATCTACAAGCTCTCAACGCCTCACAGCGCGAGGCCTTGTGAGCTTGTAGATCGGCTATTTTCGGGAAAGAGGTTTGGTGTAGAGGGGAGAAGTATTGACGGTTCAAGTGGTTACATATCTGAAAACACAAATTGATATGAATCCAAAATACACTGATGACATTTGTGCTGTAAAACAATGAAACTATATGGAATCTATGACAAGGTTGTGGGGGTCCCTGCTTCATCTCTCTCTCTCATCTAAGGGGTCCATGGCCTGAAAACGTTGGTCTAAATTACATTCTTAACATTGTGGTCAAGAAAACAGAAAACAAGCCAAAGAACAGAAACAGGGTGACCAAAGTGTGTGTGTCTGTGTGTGTGTGTGTGTGTGCGTGCGTGCGTGCGTGCGTGCGTGCGTGCGTGCGTGCGTGCGTGCGTGCGTGCGTGCGTGCGTGTGTGTGAGATGCCAACTCTAATTATTCAGTCGACACACTTTCCCACGCTACACAAAGCCTCCGGAATCCTGCATTGTCTGACCCTGTGCAATTAGTTGTGTGTGCGACTGTGCGTGCCTGCGTGCATGCACCCGTGCCTGCTTGCCTGCGTGCCTGCGTGTGTGCTGTGTGAGTGAGTGTGTATGTGTGTGCATGCGTGCGTGCATTTCAATCAATCAATCGACTTCATTTATGGAGACTCAGAGGTCCATTAAAAAAGAAACAACACGAAAACACTAAACATACAAAAAGAACATAAAAACATCAGCTCTAAAAGGAGACAGTCATACCAGTTTTTCCCAGAAAGAGACGCCTTGTAGCACTGAGTTTGGTTAGACACTCACACCAGTGAGTTATAGAACAGTGGTTCTCAACCTTTTCAGGCCGCGATCCCCAAAATAGTCATATTTGAACTGGGGAGAGTTGAGGCATTACATTTTGTATAACACGGCTCTATTGTGAAAATAGCAGATCTACATGCTCACAACGCCTCGCGTTGCCAGGCGTTGTGAGCATGTAGATCTGCTATTTTCACAATTTCTGCCTCTAATATTTGACGATTTCGCCAAAGTTTATTTTGTCATTTTAGAGGTATTAAAACGTCCTTAAATTGTCACTTTAGAAATGTGTAGGTATAGGTATAGGCCTACACTTAAAGGACAACTCCGCCCTAAATCACTTCTAGGCTCATTTTCCTACTTGTATTGATCAACAAAGACTGTCCATGGTGTCTATTAAGCAGAAATGCTCCTGTTTTCCAGTTTCCCCAGCAGAACCCAGCAGCTCTCATCGCATAGAGTGGAGCCTAATAAGCCTATCGCTTTTACACTATTTGTTGCAGTCAAAAGTGATTTTTCTTTTCATGAATGTGTTACTATTTGTCATTACAAACACATTCCATGCCGTGGTTGTCCCACACAAGCCATCAAAATCTCATAAATCATATTTTGGGGTGAGCAATCAGCACAACTGCCAATCAAAGTGACTGTACTGGCCAATCACAGGGCATCTCTTCCGGGACTTGGTAAAACACATACAAGCATAACATCTGTTTAGCAGAGTGTGATGGCTTTTGTGGGACAATGATGGCATGGTATGTGTTTGTAATGACAACTACAGTAGTAACACATTCATGAAAAATAAAAACACTTTCGACCACAACAAATAGTGTAAAAGCGATAGGCTTATAGGCTCCACTCTATGCTGAGCTGCTGGGTTCTGCTGGGGAAACTGGACAACAGGGGCATTTGTGCCTAATAGACCCCATTGACAGTCTTTTTGGATCAATATAAGTAGGAAAATGAGCCTAGAAGTGATTTAGGGCGGAGTTGTCCTTTAAAGGGATATTTCACTTAAAAAAAAAACTGAAATGAAAAAAGTTTGAAAAGAAAAAACATGGCCTGCTCACGTATTAGGAGGGTAATATGAGTCACCAGAAAAAAATAACGGGTGTTTTTAATGAATCAATGGTTAAAATGGAGTTTGAAGTTACAATGGTGTGTATGGGGAGAGGCCCTGGGCCTGGAGGGCCTGATAACATTTACATCAAATAGCTCTGATTAGACAATAAAATGACTAAAAGTTTGTTTGAAAGTGAACAATCCCTTTAAAACCTTATGTTGGTTTGTTTACTGTTGAGTGAGAAAACAACGTTGCACATTAAGTTAATCATCTGCTGACCCCCCTAAATAATTTGGAGATCCCCTCTGGCGGTCCAGACCCACAGGTTGAGAACCACTGAGTTATAGAACACCACAGCCACTAGATGGCGCTATGTCCCGGGTTCACATTAGAGTTCTTAAATTCTGCCCGAACCCGAACCCGACTCTACCCGACCCGACATTTTCGTGCCGGGTAGGGCCTAAAATGTATGCTAATTAGTTGTGCCGGGCCGGGCCTCGGGCTCAATGAAAAAAGAGAAAATAATTTGTATTATTATTACATTTACTCTGTGATAGAGTTCTCAGATTCTTCTCGAACCCGACTCTACCCGACCCGAACCGTCATTTTTCGTCTGGTTAGGCCCTAAAATGGAAGCGAATCAGTCGGGCAAGGCCTCGGCCTCGGGCCAGCTCAGTTATAGGGTCCAGTTAGGGCCGGGCCTTGATGTTTCAGGCCCGTTGAGAACTCTAGTTCATATTTTTGTTGTATCCGCCAGGCCGAAAGGCATTTGGCACCCTGTTTGTCAGTTCATCCATCCTTCCGCCTGTGAACAGCTAATCTCCGGCACTGTTGGCACGATGGCAACAAAACTGCCTGGGCAGAACCTCTGCCCCATTTTCATTTTCTTCACATGGGCCTGTTATAGCACCACCAGGAGGCGGATTTGTGCAAAACACATTTTCGGACAGTACTTACACAGATTTTGTCCAAAAAAGGCATACATCGGTAGGCCAGTGCGTCTGTGTGTGTGCGTGTGCGTGTGCGTGCGTGTGTGTGTGTGTGTGTGCGTCACCTTCATGCCGTGGCCCAGCCCGTCCAGATGGGAGTAGCTGATTGGCCGCCGGCTGTAGCGGGGGTTGGTCTCCGCGGCGGCGGGATGCGGCGGTGGGAGGAGCTTGTGTCCGTGGGCGACGCGCTTGACGGCGGTGAACGCTCCGATCTCCCTCCGACACACCTTCTCCCTGTGCATGTCCACCGTCTAACACACGCACACACACACACACACACACACACACACACACACACACACACACACACACACACACACACACACACGCACGCACACACACACACACACACGCACACACACACACACACACACGCACACACACACACACACACAGGGACGCGCAGAGAACGTTAGAGAGACGCAGTGGCTGAACATTCTAAAAGGGCCTTTTGGTGGAAATATCAAAATAGCAGACCTCCAAGCTCACAAGTTGTGAGTTGTGGTCTGCTATTTTCGGTGCATGATACCACACTGAACTAAGCATAATCAACAGAGTGGACAGTTGTTTCAACATAAGATGCTGCATTCAAGTTCAGGAGAGTTTGGACAAGGCGATTCTCTTGAATGCTGCCTTCAGGTATGGAATGGAAAGGAGGGCATTTGCATTTCTTCTGCATTCATGGTCTGGACTGAGAGGGCACTTTTTACAGACTGATAAAAGGGCAGGGGCTCAAGCCCCCTTTGATGTCTATGTGCACGTGCCTGCACACACACGCACACACACACACACGCACGCACACTCACACGCACACTCACACGCTCACGCACACTCACACGCACACAGGGGTGTCACACCAAATTCTGGGCCCTGGGGACAAGGATTCACTGCGGCCCCCCCATGAATGTTCTTCATAGGGGGAGGGGCTTTTCAAGGCCCCCCTCCACCTTGGGCCCTAGTAACTCAGTCCCACTCCCCCCCCCCCCCCTTGTGACGCCCCTGCACGCACTACATGCACACACACGCACGCACTCACGCACGCACGCACGCACGCACGCACGCACGCACGCACGCACACACACACACACACACACACACACACACACACACACACACACACACACACACACACAGTGATGCAAATGAACCCTAATCTGTGGAACACATGGACCTCAGAGAGACAGACAGACAGACAGACAGACAGACAGACAGACAGACAGACAGACAGACAGACAGACAGACAGGTTCCTCTTACTTGACCAATCAGGTTGACGGACGACTCCATGCGCCGCAGCTGATTGGTCTGAGCGTCGAGCAGCTGCAGCACGCTATTGGCCAGCGTGCTGATCTGGTAGGCCACGCTGGCCAGGGATTGGGTGGTGAAGTTCTTGGTCTCCTCCAATGCCTGCAGGCTATCCTTCCCCGACTGACAGGCAGACAGACAGACAGACAGACAGACAGACAGACCCCCAGAGTTAGTGAAAATCGCTAAACAAAGGGTATTTATTAAATCTAGTATATAAAATAATGTAATATTAAAATATGTTTTCACATAAGATCAAAGGTTGTATGTTCATGATTCACTGCAATCCTGGATGGCTTTGTTCGAGGCTTAACATAATTGTTATAAATATTTTTGTAAAAGTCTATGGGGAAAATTAATGGGCAATTTTTTAAGTGACCCCAGTAGACCACTTCCGCTGCGATGCTCTATATAGGGCTGCAGTTGTTTTGTGATAATAATCTAAATCTACTACATAGTAGGGCCCAACTAAAGTTCTCAAACAAATGCAGTGGAGTAAAAACACAATATTTCAGTAGTAATAGTCAGGGACGTGCAGGGGCTGACATTTCTAAAAGGGCCTTTTGGTGGAAATATCGAAAATAGCAGACCTCCGAGCTCACAACGCGCTGCGCTGCAACGCGTTGTGAGCTTGGAGGTCTGCCATTTTCAGTAAGAATAATCAAGTAGTCAATACTGGAGATGTGGCGTAACGGCATGGATTTCTAATCTACACAGAGAGGGCAATTGACCAAATTCACGTTACGCAACTTCCTGGTGCTGACGTCACGGTTGAAGGGGAAAAACTACTAATATCCCAAAGAGTTAAGACAGAAATCGCAAATGTAATGCAATTTCCGAATAGTAATGTATAAAATACGGCTAGCATGATCAAGAAAACAAGATAGTAAAAGGCACAAAGCATTAAAATTGAGTGGGCGGGCCGTGAATAGGGTTCAACATAAGATGCTGCATTCAAGTTCAGGAGAGTTTGGACAAGGCAACGCCGCCTTCAGGCATAGCATGGAAAGAGGGCACTTTTTACAGATGGATAAAAGGGCAGCTAGGGGCTCAAGCCCCCTTTGATGTCTATCTGTGCATGTGCCTGCATGGTAATAGTAATAGTAATAGATGCCATTACCTCTAGGTAGTTCTTAGAGCAGTACTCTGCCACGTTGTTGAGGTTCTCATAGTTGTTTAAAAGCATCAGTCGTGCAGCAGGAGCTTCCTGTAGAATCCTGTTCACTTCCTCTGAGAAATCCTGGTCCTTCATCTCTGATACAGAAGATAGAAAACATCATTTATTCATTCATTTAATCTGACACAAAACAGGGCTATATCGTTACTGTCGGGCAGAAACCTTGTATCTCCAAGTTTCAAATGTGTACGTTTTTTTCGTAAAGTAATGCCCTGCTTCATCATACAAGACTGTCGCACAAAGCTAGTGAAAATAGCTGATCTACAAGCACACAACGCCTCGCGGTGCGAGGCGTTGTGTGCTTGTAGATCGGCTGTTTTCACTAGTTTAGATCATTTTTAAAATGATAAATACAAAACGAACCATTTTGGACATACAAGGTTGCCAACCGACTACGACGATATGATTCATCCATTCATTCATTCATTCATTCATTCTGATATAAAATATTATACTTCACTCATTCATTCTCTATACATGCAAACTAGATTCTGTATTAATTAACTCATTTAATCCAGTCGTTCTCAAACCTTTTCATGTCAAGGTCCCCCAAATTGACACATATTAGCCTGCCGGACCCCCATTTGAAAAGATATGCCAACTTAGGACCCCCATAAGAGAAGATTTTTACAGCTCTAGCCGTGATTCTCAACCATTTTAATTTCAAGGACCCCCAGTCTGACATGCATTAGGCTACAGACCCCCATCTAATGGTGATGCATTTATGAGACCCCATTTCTTTATTGTAAAATGAATGGACAAATGGACCTGTTTTGGTTCCTAACTATCATTTAGCTGGGGATCCCCCTGGAACTCCCTCAAGGACCCCTGAGGTTCAACGGACCCCACTTTGAGAACCAATGATTTAATCTGATGTAAAATATATACTTCGTTAATTTGTTAATTTAATCTGATATAAAATGTATGCTTTATCAATTCAATCATTTAATGTCTGATACAAAATATATACCTTAATAATTAATTAATTTCATCTCTGATACAAAATATATACCTTAATAATTCATGAATAAATATACAACACACACGGTCAATGTCCAGTTTTGTGTTAAACATTTTCTTTTTGAAATTTGTTTCCTATGAATTGCATTCCCCAAATAGGGATGCCACGTTGAAAGTGGTAAATAAATCAAAAACCTTAGAAGGATTTAGGGGACATTTATAAAATTGGGTCAAAATATGCAGACTTTTCATGATCTTTCAAAAATAGCAGATCTACAAGCTTGCAGTGCGGCAAGTATCTGCAATTAGTTTTTATAGTCGCATAAAATAATGGTTAAAGTAATAATGTAATAATGCTGTGGGCTATAATTGCCATCCCTCAATGCCCAACATGAAGCCCTTGGTTGTCATCATAACACTGACCAGAAAGACTCCCTAATCGGGAGATAAGCGACCGCAGTGTCCAAAAAATGTGTTTGAACGAATCAGCCTGATGGTGGCGCTAAATGGGACAGATCCATGTTGATGACATGACTCTAGACATACAGTGTACCACTTTGCGTGATTTTAGGGCAAAATCTGTAGGAGCAGTGTCCAAAAATGTGTTTTGCAAGAATGGGCCTCATGGTCGTACTAGAAGAGGGCCATGTGAGAAATGAGGGGTGGGGGTTGTGGTTTGGCAGCCAAGGAGTGTGTGTGCAAAGTTTGGCATGGATCGTGGCAACGGTGGCAGAGATATGTAGGGGAAAAGACGTGACAGACTGACAGACAGCCGGTGGAGCTTTTGATAGTAACTGCGACCTGACGGTTGCAATAAGGACCCACAATGCCCTCAATACCCACATCTAATCTAACTAGAAATACCGTTCCTACGAAACAGTGTGGGCTCACTCGTGACTATAATCTGGAGCGTGCTAACTGTCATGTGAAGCTTTTGTACTGTCTGTGACGGAACTCATTATACTGTATATAAATAATGAAGATAACAGTGTTCTCGCCTTACAGGCGAGCCCACAACAGTAACTAAAATAAAAACTCTTAATCAAATACATTGTTCTTCATTTCTTATGTTTGCCAACGTGACTATATTCTACAGTGTGCTAACTGTCATGTGAAGCTCAACCAATACTCCAGCTAACACCACTCCCAGATGTGTTTCCACCAATTGCGCCTCATTGGCTAAGGGCCCTGCCTTTGTACTGTCTGCAGCAGAAATATGCGGCCCAAATTTGGAGATGATGTTCGCTGTCTGTCTGCATGCTGACATCACTGATAATATACAGTGTCGCCACCATGGCTGTCTGTCTGCATGCTGACACCATACAGTAGTACTGACATCACCGACTGATACAACAGGTATTGCACAACTGGACATCAATGGTGACTGTTCTGCCAGACAGGCGTCGGTTTGAGTTCTCCAACATTACTTCTGAGACTCCTACATTCAATCCCTCATATACTGTGAGCGTGCAACCCCCCTTGTAGGCAGCTTCCATACCTTGCCATACCCAAGTGATGCCTCTGTGCCCTGACCCCTTAAGAAAATGTAGATCACTTTTTTGATTGGTGGATTGAATGCCTTATTAGCAGGTCACATAGGAAGAGCACAGTAGAGTACAATACAGATACAAGGCAATAGGAGTCAAACCCGAGAAAGCACTATGGCCTGTTTACGTTGGGGTCCTTTGCACTCAATTCATTGACAATTCACTGCATGGCTGCCTTAAAACTGCCCTGAAAATCAAGCTCTCGGGAGGCCAAAGTGGGAGATAATTATCACTTCTCCACAGGTCACGTGATCAGAAAATACTGTATATCGTTGTTGTCGAGTGGAAACCTTGTATGTCCAAAACTGTTCGTTTAGTAGTTATCCTTTAAAAAGTGATTTAAACTAGTGAAAATAGCTGATCTACAAGCACACAACGCCTCGCACCGTGAGGCGTTGTGTGCTTGTAGATCGGCTATTTTCTCTGGTTTTGTGAGACAGTCTTGTATGATTCGAAAAAGCGTACAAATTTGAAACTTGGAGATACAAGTTTTCTGTCCGACAGTGACGATATGTAAATAAAGAACATCAGTTTCCATTATAGGATGAAGTCAAAAAAATAACTTTTCAACTTGACGTTTAACCATTTGAACCCCAGAAAACTGCCCTGAAAATCAAGCTCTCTGGAGGCCAAAGTGGGAGATAATTATTATCACTTCTCCACAGGTGATCCGAAAATACTGTATATCGTTGTTGTCGGGTGGAAACCTTGTAGGCCTATGTCCCAAACCGTTTGTTTAATTTATCATTACAAAACTATCATTTAAACTATTGAAATAGCTGATTTACAAGCACATAACAGCATTGTGTGTTATTTTGTATGATGAAGCAGGGTTTTAGGATTCCAAAAAGTGTACACATTTGAAACTTGGAGATACGAGGTTTCTGCCCGACAGTGACAATATGTAAATATGTGAATCTTTCACGTCACGGGGGAAAATGTGAGAGAATATTTTCCATTTCCACTATAGGACAGGTCGAAAAAATTACTTTTAAACTTGACGTTTAACCACTTGAACCCCAGCATCCCCCCTATTCTGGAGGGAAACATTCACCAACAATCTACAAGCTCAACAACGCAGCCTGTAAACATGATTATACAGTTTAATATCTAACTAACATCAGAGACAGGTTGTAAACATGTTTAAGGTTCACTATCTAACCAGCATCAGACACAGGTTGTAAACATGGATTCAAGTTTTAAAGTATTAAGAAGTGTAAAGTTCTTACTGAGCGAACGCAGAGCCTCTCCAACGCGATGAAACTGCTTAAAGGAAGTTGAAGCAACTTTCTGTCTCTGTCTCTCTTCCTCTTGCTGTCTGCGTGTGGTGTGTGTGTGTGTGTGTGTGTGTGTGTGTGTGTGTGTGTGTGTGTGTGTGTGTGTGTGTGTGTCGTCTCTCTCTCTCTCTCTCTGTGTGAAAGTAGAGCAGGCTGTCAGGTTGTCATGGCGACATCTGAGGGGCTCCTGAAAGCAGAAGCTGTGTGTGTGTGTGTGTGTGTGTGTGTGTGTGTGTGTGTGTGTGTGTGTGTGTGTGTGTGTGTGTGTGTGTGTGTGTGGTAAGAGACTGTGTGTGTGCGTGTGTATCTCATGCGTGTGGTGAGAGAGAGAGAGAGAGAAGAGAGAGAGACAGAGAGAGTCGAGAGACAGAGAGAGAGAAAGAGTGTGTGTGTGTGTGTGTGTGTGTGTGTGTGTGTGTGTGTGTGTGTGTGTGTGTGTGTGTGTGTGTGTGTGTGTGTGCGTGTGTGTGTCATTATTTAAATCATCCTGTTGTTCTCAAACAGGAAGTTGAGGTTTGTTGAAGTTGTTACTTAACTTGTTTCCTTATGTTTTGATGTGACTCTGTGTGTGTGTGTGTGTGTGTGTGTGTGTGTGTGTGTGTGTGTGTGTGTGTGTGTGTGTGTGTGTGTGTGTGTGTGTGTGTGTGTGTTGTATTACCATACTTGTGAGGGCCAGTAGCACGTGAGAACAGAGCATTTTTCACAAGATAAAAGGGTGTTTAATGGTTAAAAGATAGTTAATTTCCTATGTACTGTAGTAGTTGTGTTTATTTGTATTCATACAGTGCCCTAGTCTCACGTGGCCAGACTGTTGCCTAATGCAATTTGCAAATGCTCCCGGCATACAGTCTGGGAGACAGAAATTCAAACGATGAGTGAGAGATAAAGCGGATGTGACGCAACCGCTCCCTTGGTGCAGTGGCAATAACATGTCCTACTGGAAGCATTATGTCTCCTTTCAATATTTTTTGGGGCGTTATTTCGTCTTTCTCTGGTGTTGTTGGTGTTACTTCTATGATGTTTTCAAATGTTTTCTTAAACTATTCACCCATAACAAGAATAAATGACTGACTGTCTGTGCGAGTGTGTGTCTCTTATGTTTCCAATGGGACTACAGTTCAGTGCAGCAGTGGCTACTTCCGATACTCGCCGCTCGGGAGGTGTCGTTCCGTACTCTATTTCAGTGTTTCTCAACCTTTTTTTCTGCATGGGCACACTTTTCATGTCCCAAGAATCCATGGGCACACCAACATAATACGGGGGTGTAAATATCATCACTGTCAGGAAGAAACCAGTGTACATTTCTTCGCATTTCTTTGCAAAGTAAAGCACTGCTTCATCATACAAGGCTGTCGCACAACGGTAGTGAAATCAGCAGATCTACAAGCACACAATGCCTCGCACATTGAGGCGTTGTGTGCTTGTAGATCGGCTGTTTTCACTAGTTTAAATCATTTTTAAAATGTCTTTCAAGCAGTTTCAAGCACTCTCTCTCTCCTCTTTTTTTAACATAGATATAATGTCCTGTGTTCGGGTGAATTTGGGGAGTTTGATACCAAATCCAGGAGAAATCACCATCTTTTTTAGGCCAATGTATTTACCTTTTGGGAATAAATTGAAGTTAAAAAGCTGTTTCTGTGTTTGTTTGTTAGTTTTTTGTAATCACATGGTCACATTGCTACCGGAACAAAGCTGTTTTGATGAATTGTGATGGTTGCATTATGTTGATAATAACAGGGACGTGCAGAGAATGTTAGAGAGGCAGGGGCTGACATTTCTAAAAGGGCGTGTGGTGAAAATGTTGAAAATAGCAGACCTCCAAGCTCAAAACGTGTCACGCTGCGACACGTTGTGAGCTTGGAGGTCGGCTATTTTCGATGCTTGATACCACACTGAACTAAGCATAACCAAGTCAATACTGGAGAAGAGGGCAATTTTGTCAACATAAGATGCTGCATTCAAGTACAGGAGAGTTTGGACAAGGTAATTAATTCTCTTGAATGCTGCCTTCAGGACGGTAGGGAATGCCATGGAAAGAGGGCATTTGCCTTTCTTTCACCATAGTGAAAACTGCAATCATGGTCTGGAGAGGGCACTTTTTTACAGACAGATAAAAGGGCAGGGGCTCAAGCCCCCTTTGATTTCTATGTGTGCACGTGCCTGGATAATTATAATGTACACAGACGGAGCCGCTGTTCTGTCCGGTGGCTGCTGCTTCCATTTCCTGTAGCAGGCTGCTTCTATTTCAAAATAAAACATGTGTTGAATGATCACATTACAAATATCCAATAAAAGCTCTATCAGGCCCCTTAGTGCTGCTGACGGAACACAGGCTGAATGGCCTATGGCTTCATCAAGTTGACGACTGACGAGTAGCCTAAAAATAGCACGGTCGGGCATTATGGAATACAAAGTTTAAAGGGGGCCTGTCACCTAAAGGGTTACTGTCACGTTAAGAATCATCTTAAAAAAAAACAAGTTAATATTTGTATGATGTCATTGTGGGGATGCGCAATTATAAGCCAATCAAATTAATTGTCTGTATAGCCTGACTGTATGATTACTTACTGTACTGGTCAGCTGTTGCTTGGGGGCGAGGGGCAGATTACACTGTGACATGAGCTTCAGACTGTTTCAGACCGTTAAGAGGGGCCTGGTGGGGGGTCGTTACGCCACTGCCAAGGGATTAAAATATTGCATGACAATAGTGACAGTTTGCTACGGGTGGTTTTAACAACTGGAAAAGGGCAATGGTGTATTCTGCACAGCTTTTGTTTGGTTAATAAAGACACCAATATAACTCCATAGAAATGATGGTGTAGGTTGTATGCAGAGCAACTAAGTTCCAGTGGTGGAAACATACTACATTTTTTTACTTAAGTAAGAGTACCAACACTGCAATGTAGAATACTCAGTTACAAGTAAAAGTGCTTAATTAATAAATCATGATGTTACAAGTAAAAGTAATTATTAATTAATGTTCACTCAGAATATCAGTGTGCACGCGAGTGCATGTGGTTTGTGCGCACATGCTCATGACCCTTACAAATAGTGATTTTATTTGGTTAAAATATGATTTAAATAGCTAATCTGCACTCATTGTGAGCCCTCTAAGCGACACAATTATGGATTATGGATTTTTTTAAGGGTGCAGGACAGAAGTTGGTGAATTAGTTTTTCACGTGGGTAAAAAAATAAATATATAAATACTAATAAATATTATTATTATTTGGTGGTAGAAACATAAACAATGTGTGCCACTCCAGGCAGCACCATCTGGTGGCGGATATAAGTAAAGTAGGACTTTAGTCTTTTGTGTGGGGGAGAGTGTTTTTTGCAGGTCTTTCAGTCCGAGTGTATCAAAAAAGCAACTGGGTTAAGGCAGCGGAAGCTTGTGATTGGCTGCGCGGAGGTGACGAAAGTCGGGGGGACGGGGATACACCTAAACCTAACCTTAACCCTAACCTCAGTCAAACTAACGCTGGTGAATGTTAACCTGGTGAATGTTAAAGGATTACTTTACCACTTTTCAACCTATATCTTCATATAATAGGTCCTCACTAATTAGATAAAAGTAGAAGAAGCGCTGCGTGGATCCGTGAATACAACAATAAACTGTAGACAGGTGCTCTTTGGAGAGGGTAAGTAAATCTTAGGACAACAACAATTCTAGTTCCATTCCCTGGTGTTGCCTTGGACCTCTTCTTCGTTCCCTACCTCACCCCTTCACAGTTTTTTTTACACCAGGGAATGGAACTAGAATTGTTGTTGTCCTAAGGTCCTCACTAATGTTCATAATAAAATTGCAATTTTTAAATTGTTTAAAAAAAAATCTGTCAAACGATGATATCACAAGACTATGGATTTCTGAACTTCCCACAGCTCTCCTAAGAGACTTGGACCGAGTAGATTTTTTTTTTTTTTTTTTGCAATTTTATTATGAAGTCCTCCTTTAAACTGGTCGGACTTAACCCAGTTGCCTTTTTTTATACACTCGGACCGAAAGACCTGCAAAAAACACTCCCCTTGCGGGGATTCACTGTGGAACCTTTTCAAGCTACGGGAGCACCACCTTTGGCCAAATGTGGTACTGCACAGCAGGCTTCTGTAGCCCCCTAGTCAAAGAGCATCTCATGTCATCTCCCTCCCCCTCTCTCTCCCCTCTCTCTCCTCTCTCTCTCTCTCTCTCTCTCTCTCTCTCTCTCTCTCTCTCTCTGCCTGACTCCCCCCCCCCCTCCCCCCCTCTCTCTCTCCTCCCCCTCCCTCCCCCCGGGGTCATTGTCCTGTGTTGCATTGTGTCCCAGTCCTCGCCAGTGTACAGCAGTGTGTGCTAGTGTCCACTATAACCACCATACCACCTGGTGTAGTACGTTACGATACTAGCCAGTGTATTCTCCACCATACAGTGTGTCTCCAGCGCAGTAGACTTCGTCGAGGGACAGCAGCAGCCATGGAGACGTCTTCCGCAGTGTCTCTCCTGTCTGTCCTCGCCTGCCTGTCCCTGTGTGTCCTGCTGCAGCCCGTCTCCGGTGGCGGTACGTACCACTCTGCTAGGACAGACAGACAGACAGACAGGCAGACAGACAGGCAGGCAGGCAGGCAGACAGACACGCACTGCAAGCTTGTAGATCTGCTATTCTTTTTGTCTTTGAATATTTTTTCGACCCGATTCTATGAATGTCTTTTAAATACTTCTTCTAAATCAGTGGTTCTCAGACTTTTTTCGTGTCGAGGACCCCCCAATCTCAAAATATGTTGTTCCGAGGAACACCCAGAAGCAAATATTTGAGTCACAAATGTTCGCTTTTAAAATATATATATTCAAAGACTTGCGAAAAACTGTCAAATCAATAGTTAAAGCATGAAGTAATTCTAGGCCTAAACGGGGTCAAACTGTTTCCGGTTTGGTAGTTCCGGCCAAAGTTCAGCTTTTTATGTCTATGAGCCGATGCATACTCCACTTTTTAGAGCCCAGTCTAAATCGATTCGGCTCTGTCCAAACTACAATATGACGTGGGTATGACGCAGGCATTTGCACACATAGACCTCAAAGGGGGCTTGAGCCCCTGCCCTTTAGTCCGTCTTTAAAAAGTGCCCTCTCCAGACCACGAATGCAGTTTTTACTATGGTGAAATGAATGCAAACACCCTCCTTTCCATGCCATACCTGAAGGCGTCATTCAAGAGAATTGTCTTGTCCAAACTCTCCTGAACATGAATGCAGCATCTTATGTTGAAAGAATTGCCCTCTCTGTGTAGAAATCCATGCTGTTACGCCACATCTCCAGTATTGCCTTTTTTATGCTTAGTTCAGTGTGGTATCAAGTACTGAAAATAGCTGATCTCACAAGCTCTTGGAGGTCTGCTATTTTCAATATTTTCACCAAAAGGTCCTTTTAGAAATGTCAGCCCCTACCTCTCTAACATTCTCTGCACGTCCCTGGTATGACGTGTCACGTGGGTATGACGTGGGTACCGCCATTAAGTCGGCAGTTTGGTGCTGCTAAGATTTTGTGACTCCCCGAACGGGACCGATTTTGGTCAACACATGTCAACTCAAACCAAATATCTGCCTCTCTTTTCTAAGAGCTAATCTGTGTTGACTGAGGTCACAGGTCACTAAACACCCTGTGTCCTTATTGTGCTCTGTCCTATGATTGATTGATTGATTGATTGATTGATTGATTTAATCATTTATTTGGACAATCATGAAACAAGACAAGTACAGACAACACAATTACATGCAGTGCACACTCGCACAAAAGTCCCTCTCACAGAAATCGTTCAGACGGGGCGCAATGTCAGACTCAAGCGTCAGCTGAGTCTGAAATCAGGCTAGTGAGAGCCTATACAAAATGTAATGCCTCAACTCTTAGTGCTTGTCAGGGTGGGGGGGTCCTCAGTTAAAATATGATTATTTTCGGGGTCCCCAGTTAGCATATAATTAATTTGGGGGTCGCGGCCTGAAAGGGTTGAGAACCACTGGTGTAGAGTAGGCCTGCATATGTCCAAACCATCCCAACCTCACCTCACTGATCACAGATGATGTGGTCATTTATAAAGCTTCTAACCAGGGTGGTGGTTCATGTTGAACCTGACACAGTTTACAGTTTAGGCATTTAGCATTGTGCAAAATGTATAATGATGTGTTTTTTGTTTTATGATGTTTTGCTGATATTTCCTTTCATAATTGTGCTAACTGATCTTAGGCTCGAAGTATCATGGTTGTAATAACCTACTGACCTGTTTACTGTAAATATTTTCTACTGCTATATGATGTTTGTTTTAATGTAAATATGTTTTACTCTATGAATTTGGTACATAAGTCCAGTGATTTTCCTATGCTAACTGCTAATAAAGTATTCAATCAATCAATTAGCAGACGCTTTTAATCCAAAGTGACTTAAAATAAGCAGGTAATACACATCACTATAGTAAGCAAGATAATATGTCAGTACATTAACAACAATATAGCAATATAACAAATGCATAGGAATATCAATCTAGATAAAAACAATAACAAAAAATAGACCACACAACTAGTTAGTAAAAAACTTTTAAAAAAAAACCTATAAAATAAAATATAATGCTATCTAGCTTCATGTATGGTCATTGGTGGTCACTGAGGGAAGGGGGAGTGTTACAGTAAGTGCTATGGTTTTAGGTGGAGTCTGAAGAGGTGAGTCTTCAGTCCACGGTGGAAGCCAGGTAGTGAGTCTATTGTTAAGTGCGACAGAGAGTTTATTCCACAGTTTGGGGGCCAGGAGGGCAAACTGTCTAGGACGAGTGGATTTTTGTCCTGTTTTTTTTTTTTTTCCCTGACATCTCTCCACTGTTTTTACCTTCAGACATCTGCCCATCACCTCGTTCACTGATTGGTTGATATAGACCAATCAGCGTTCCCCCTGGTTTCAGAGGCACAGAGTCACAGTGATAGGGCTTCACCGTGACTATGATGGCCTCCACTTTGTTTTAAACATTTTAGGTGATAGCTTATCACCTAAAAGTTGAGGTGATAGCTCTTTACCTCAGACTATGATAAAGCCTTTACAGGTCTGTAACTCTGAGAGTGTAAATGGACACTTACAGTGGCTCAGGGGTAGAGTGGCAGCTTGGCAACCGGAGGGTTCCCAGTTCGATCCCAGGCTCCCCCAGAGTTAGTGTGGAAGAGTCCTTGAGCAAGACTCTGAGCCACTTAACTGCTCCTGGTGAGCAGGTTGGTGCCTGGTTTCCTCTGCCATCGATGTATGAATGTGTGCGTATGTGTGAATGGATCTATGTAAATCGCCTTGGATTAAGGCACTATATAAATGCACCATTTACCATTCTGTAACTCTGGTCCAGGCACGTGCACACATAGACATCAAAGGGGGCTTGAGCCCCTACCCTTTTATCTCTCTGTAAAAGAACAATTCCCTCTCCAGACCATGAATGCAGTTTTCACTATGGTGAAAGAAATGCAAATGCCCCCTTTCCATGCCATACCTGAAGGCAGCATTCAAGAGAAATGCCTTGTCCAAACTCTCATGAACTTGAATGCAGCTTCTTATGTTGAAATAATTGGTCTCTCTGTGTAGACATCGATGCCTACACCACATCTCCAGTATTGACTTGATTATTCTTGGTTCAATGTGGTATCAAACACCGAATACAGCCTCCAAGCTTTGAGGTCTGCTATTTCCGATACTTTCACCCAAAAGCCCTTTTAGAAATTTCAGCCCCTGCCTCTCTAACATTCTCTGCACGTCCCTGCTCTGGTTCATTTGTATATGGTCAGAATTTTTAATTATTATTATTTATTTTTTTACTCGTCCTGCAGTGTTCCTGGACAGCCCGGCGGCCAATCAGATGCTGTCCCGGCGGCGGCGTGCCAACAGCCCGTTTGAGGAGTGGCGACAGGGCGACATGGAGAGGGAGTGTGTGGAGGAGAGGTGCGACCGCGAGGAGGCGCGCGAGATCTTCGAGAATGAAGAGAAGACGGTAAGACCTGTCTGTCTGTCTGTCTGTCTGTCTGTCTGTCTGTCTGTCACCTCCTCCTCTGTGTCTGCATGTGCTCTGTGGGAAAAGTACTCAAATGTTTTACTTAAAGGGGTATTTCACTTTCAAAAAAACTTTTGATCATTTTATCGTCTAATAAGGATTTTATGAACGCCCTGAACAGACTTTAATTTGCTTCATTCAATATTTAGATATTTGATGTGGCTACCTGTATTTTATAACGTCTGAGAGGGTTGGAGACAGTCGGCCTCTTGTGGCTTATTGCTTCAGTATAAACCATGCTGCATTTGCATAAAGCTAGTATTTGTCTACTCCCATGTAGATTTATAACGGGAAAACTAATTGTGATTAATCATGATTAACTATGGACAATCATGCGATTAATCTGATTAAATAATGTGATCGATCCCCAGCTCTAATATATATCACAATTGTGCTCTCTCTCTCTCTCTCTCTCTCTCTCTCTCTCTCTCTCTCTCTCTGTAGACGGAGTTCTGGAATGTATATCATGGTAAGTGTTACTGTAGTCAGCCGGAGCACCTGACGGAGGGCCTTTCCCCTCCGTCTGGAATAACGTGTTCCTTCCACGCGCTACGTCCAGCCGGGGAAACTCCCCCCCGTCAGGTGATAAGAAGCGGCCTGAACACTCCTCATGCAGGAGGTTGGCAGAGGGAGTGCAGAGCCCAGGATTAAAGCTCAATGTCAAATGTCAACATACTTGTGACCACAAGCTCAGTTGCGAGCTTGTAGATCTGCTATTGTTGGCGAAGAGATGTGGCGGTGATGGGGAAAAAACACGGTCCAAGTACAGCCTGAGCTAACTGGGGTCCAGAGTATGACCATCATTTCAGGATCATTTTAAATCTCTGCCATCATTATTGTGGCTGTTAGGAATGTTTATAATGCCCATATATGGAGATAATCCCATCGCGTCACATAAGACTATCACGTTGGCCACATACAATCCCTTTTTGCCCATATATGGAGAAACCTGTCTGGAGAACCAGCCACACTGACTGACGAGGTCGCTTTTCCCCTTAGGTGTCTTACTAGTTATTGTGAGTGTGTTTTTCTTCCAGAAGTGTGTGTGTGTGTGTGTGTGTGTGTGTGTGTGTGTATGTGTGTGTGTGTGTGTGTGTGTGTGTGTGTGTGTGTGTGTGTGTGTGTGTGTGTGTGTGTGTGTGTATTTACCCCGGATGTGTGTGTGTGTGTGTGTGCTCCTTGCAGATGGCGATGCGTGTGTGTCCAACCCGTGTGCTCACGGCGGGGTTTGTAAGGACGGCATCGGCCAGTACAACTGCTACTGTCTCAGCGGCTACCAAGGATACAACTGTGAGATCGGTACGTTGCAGAGAGAAGAGTAGGTAGGTAGGTAGGTAGGGAGGTAGGTAGGTAGGTAGTTTCAGGTGGAAAAAAATGTAAACTTTTTTTTAAATGAAAATGTAAAACGGGTCAAAATGACCGGAACAGAACTTAAGGGTTAAGAGCTACAATCTATTTGTGTTTGATTTGCTGGGGAACGTAAAGAGACCCGCACCACATGACGTAACTTCCGTTAAACTCGGCACTTACGCCACACAAGTCATATCTTGCCCAGAGTGGTAGGTAGGTAGGTAGCAGTGGCGTCAGTTCAGAAAAAGCTAAGGTATGGCAACATGACTGGTGTCTTGCACGCGCACCTTTGCACGCATGCAAGACACCAGTCATGTTGCCATAATATATGATTATATATACCTATAACATAATTATAATACCTTGTTAAAGTGACCATTTTGTAACATTTTGCATTTGTAGTTATTTTACTGTAATTTACCAACATAATAACCCGCACAGATAGAAAAAAGAGACATTCATGGATTCATATTTACAACTAACTTTTATATTCCCCCCTGGACACAGGGTATGGCAACTGCATACCCCTGCCATACCTAATTGACGCCCCTGGTAGGTAGGTATGTAGGTCAGTCGGTCGGTCAGTCGGTCGGTCAGCACACCTGCTTCTGTGTCAGCGGCTATCACGGATACAACTGTGAGATCTGTGCGTTTCACAGAAAGCCTGCATGTTACTGCCAGGGGCGTCACACCAAATTCTGGGCCCTGGGTACAAGGATTCACTGTGGGCACCCGATGAATGTTCTTCATAGGGGGGAAGGGGGTTAGACCCATTTAGACATGGGAACGCATTGTTTCACGTTATGTTGTGCTTTGACTATTGAAAAATAGCAGATATACCAGCTCACAGCGCGGCACGAGTGCTGAGTGCCTCGCTGCGAGCTTGTAGATCTGCTAATTTTGAGAAATCGTGAAAATTTGATTTTTTTTACCCGGTGTCTTTTGAATCTATGTTTCTATGTCAGTGGTTCTCAAACTTTTTCATGTGAAGGACCCCCACAATGATATGTATTTGGTCATGGACCCCATCTCAAAATATTTAGTTCCAGGGACCCCCCAGAAGAAAATGGGAAGGTCATTGGCAGTGGTAAGGCGATGCAGAATTTGACACCGGATCTAATGAAAATGGTGCTAAAGACACTTGTTCTTTCACAACTTGATTACTGCCAAATGAAATGGTCAAATGCCGCAAAGAAAGATTTAAGCAAACTCCAATTAGTGCAGAACAAGGCAGCACGGCTTGCAGTGGCAGTGTCCATTCAGAACTAACATCATCACCATTCATTTGTTTTACAATGGCTAAAAGTTGAAGACAAAATTACTGCTGCAATAATATTCTCAACATGAAAGGTCTTAAAATCCAGGGTCACGGTGGCGCTGTGGTTAGCGCTTCGCCTCACAGCTAGAAGGTCCTGGGTTCGTTTCCCGCCGGGGGAAGCTGTGGGTGTGTTTCGCCCTCCGCGTCATCAGCGCCCACACCCTAGGTGGGGTCGGCGATAGGGCCTTTCTGTGTGGAGTTTGCATGTTCTCCCCGTGTCTCCTAGGGTTGATACCCTCACAAAAACATGCAGTAATCCTGGTCTCAATAATGCCTCCCCCTGGCCAGCCGGGGCGCCTGATGGAGGGGAAAGGAACTGGTTGGAATAACGTGTTCCTTCCACGCGCTACGTCCAAACCGGGGAAATACCCCCTGTCAGGTGAAAAGAAACAACTTGGACTACTCATGCATTGAAGGAAGCATGAGGTCAGTTTGTTGTCTCCCCAGGCGCGGCAGAGGGAGAGCAGAGCCCAGGATTACATAGGCAATTGGCACTGGGTGAAAAAATGGGTTGCAAAATCGTGGGATAAAAGTTATAAGTAAAAAAATCCAAATCACCATTATTTAGGTACAGTCCGCTAAAAAACAATTTGGAGTATACACTAGACAGGCAACACAAGGCCGGTTTTCACTTCCCAAACCAGACACAAACTATTTGAAGCGTCCAGTAGAATACAGAGAAATGGAAACTTGGAATACTTTGCCACTGCCAATGACCAAACTGACACAGAAATCACTGTTCAAAAAGACAATAAAGAAACACCTGGGAAAATATTGGAACGTTTAATGCTTTTTAATTCGTTTTATATATGTTTATACATTTATTTTGTATGATCGATTAAATGTATGTAATGCTTTTATATGAGGACCCCAGGAAGACTAGCTGTGCTTTCGGGCACAGCTAATGGGGATCCTAACAAATAAACACAAAATAGCTGAAAGAGAGATGAAGCAGGGACCCTTTGCTGAGAGAGCTGAAGCAGGGACCCCTTATGACTGAGATAGATGAAGCAGGGACCTGGGACCCCTTATGGCTGAGAGAGAGAGATGAAGCAGGGACCCCTTATGGCTGAGAGAGATGAAGCAGGGACCCCTTATGGCTGAGAGAGATGAAGCAGGGACCCCTTATAGCTGAGAGAGAGATGAAGCAGGGACCCCTTATGGCTGAGAGAGAGATGAAGCAGGGACCCATTAAGTCTTTATCATATAGTCCGAGGTGAAGGGTGATCGCCTCAACTTTTAGGTGATAAGTTATCACCTAAAAATGAGAAAACAAGTGGAGGCCATCATAGTCACAGTGAAGTCCTATCACTGTGACTATGATGCCTCTGTGTTCCAGATCGACCAATCAGTGAACGGGGTGATGGGGAGATGTCTGAAGGTAAAAACTGAGGAGAGATGTCACGGTGAAGGGCTATCACCGCAGCGAATGACGTAATGTTGTAGTTTTCTGACTTTAAAAGACTACACCGCGGTGATAGCTTATCACCCCAGACTGTACTATGACAGGGCCTTTAGCTGAGAGGGAGATGAAGCAAGGGACCCCTTAGCTGGAAGAGAGATTAACTACGTGCTGACTGTGTGTGTGTGTGTGTGTGTGTGTGTGTGTGTGTGCGTGTGCGTGTGCGTGTGCGTGTGCGTGTGCGTGCGCGTGTGCGTGCGCCTGTGTGTGTGTGTGTGCGTGCATGCGTGCGTGCGTGCGTGTGTGTGTGTGCTACATCCCAGTGATCCCTGAGCTGTGTGAGAACAACAACGGTGGGTGTAAACACTTCTGTGACGTCGTCAGAGGGACCTCCAGGTGTTCGTGTGCCGCCGGATATTACCTGGAGTCGGACGACAAGACCTGTTCCTCCAACGGTGAGACACACACACACGCACACACACACGAGCGTGCGCTTAATCATTATATTACAAGGTGCTGTAAATCAATGGTTCTCAACCTTTTCAGACCGCGACCCCCACAATAATCATATTTTACCTGGGACCACCCAAATTACAAATGTTCGCTTTTAAAAAGATATATTCAAAGACTTGTTTAGACTTGTTATCCATCCATCCATTCATCCATCCATCTTCAACCGCTTATCCGGAGTCGGGTCACGGGGGTAACAGTTCCAACTGAGACTTCCAGATTTCCTTATCCCGAGCAACTTCCTCCACTCCCTCAGGGAGTATACCGAGGCGTTCCCAAGCCAGTTTGGAGATGTAATCCTTCCACCTGGCCTTTGGTCTGCACAAAATAGTAGATCTGTATTTTCAATAGTTAAAGCATGAAATATAGTCCTAAATGGGTTAACAAGTATCATTTGTGGACCCTTTTTTCCCAAAGAAACATACAAGTGTGGCGTGGTGTTCGCTTCACTCACGCGCTCCGTGTTCATCCGCCCCGATCGTCCCAACGGCACGGTGCACGACCCCAACGCCACGTATCCTGAGGGACTGGACGTCCAGCCGGACACGGACTTCGACGTGATGCAGTTCACCGAGCACTTCGGCAACCAGTCCTCCTGGCCAGCAGAGGGCTACGACTACATGGGCGACATGGTGGCGGAGGAGCTCCACCTGGCCAGCGCGGTGGGGCTCACGCGCATCGTCAACGGGGAGGACTGTCCGCCTGGGAACTGTCCCTGGCAGGTATAGTGTTATGTTATGTTATGTTATGTTATGTTATGTTATGTTATGTTATGTTATGTTATGTTATGTTTATTTATTTGACATCAGTGGTTGAAAAAGTACTCACAGATTTTACTTAAGTAAAAGTATCACTACTGCAATATAGAAATACTCTGTTACAAGTAAAAGTCCAGAATGTACTTGAGTAAAAGTATGAAAGTTTTGACATCAAAATGTACTTAAGGTACCAAAGTAAAAGTACAAGATGTTTGAAAATAGCAGATCTACAAACTTGCGCATTATGAGTATCGCAAAAGGCAATGATATTGCTGTTATATCGCCCAGGGCGATATACGCAGCCATATTGTTTCCTTTTGCTCATATCGTTGCTATTTATTTTGATGAATGTTCACACTTAAAACTGCTGGGTTGAAAAATAACCCAACCGTAACCCAGCGCTGGGTCACTATGGGACGCACCCAGCGCTGGGTTGTCTTAGCCCATGTGCTGGGTTGGATCATTTTAGCCCATGTGCTGGGTTGATCATTTCACCCAACGTAGTGATTGAAATGGGTTAACCCTAACTATACCACTGGGTTAAATGTGAACCATACGCTGGGTTGTTCATTTGCCTCATGCTATTGGTTCAAATTCTCAGGTTTTGCTTTTCACTAGAGATGCAACGTTCGCGAACGAATCGAATCTTTTGAACGACTCTTTGAAGTGAACGATGGGATCCGGTTCGCGGACTAGGGAGCCGTTCATTTGGCTGAATTGGCTCGCGGCGCGGCGCGGCAATGTGCAGCTATCTAGGAAGCAATTAAGACACTACAGTTTGATTTGATCATAGCTTAGACAATTATTAAGCAATTTCTATAATTAAAACGTCTCCATATTGCTTGGGAAGTCCACTTCCATGACAAATGACTGCATGTATTATGTCCCTGTAAATATTTAAATGTTTGCTATTTTAAAATAGCCGATGTACAAGCTCACATTGTGCCAATCCTAGCCAGTTGGTAAATCCTGGCTATATACGCCGCTAGGGAGGAGCGAGTTCATTGTTGCCTGCTTGTTTTTTTTAAGGTGTTGCATGAATAACATTAGTCAAGGTAGCTTACTTTACACACACATGTTTTATAAAAAGGGTAAATACAAAATTGTGATCTCAACTGTCAGCAGAGGAATGTGGTGCCAGACCGTGCCACCTTGTGGATTCATGTTTCAACGAAAATATTTTAAATATGCAATGAGCCATTCTTTTGAACGGCTCTTTTAAGTGAGCCAGAGCCATGGCTCGTGATTTCCTGATTTCCTGGCCATACTGGGTATGGCCAGTGGTCTAAGAAGAAAGAAAAAAAAAGTTGTTTCCGAAGCGAGATTCGATACTGCTATGAAGGGTATACCAGCCACCCGACGCTATACCGTTCACGACACTATAAACGACGGAGCCACGGCGTCTCAGGCGGCGTTGAGCCCCGGGAGCCGCCACCGAGGGAGCGGTAGCGACTGAGTCGCTGCGGCGATCGGTGCGAACCGACTCAGCGGCGTTACCGAATTATGTGCCGTTATGGACAGAATAGTAAATTTTGACCAGGGGACTGCTTCCGCGTCCGAATGCAGCTCAAAGAAGGGACTACGTTCCGTTATCATCCACGTTGTCAAAGATAAAAGCACAAAAAAAAGGAATTTCCCAGCTGTCACAGCTCAGCTCAGTCGGTAGAGCATGATGACAGCTAAAACTGAGACCCGAGTTCGATTCCCTGTGACTGGAAAATATTTCGGTAAACACATGTCGGCTCATGCGTACTAAGACTCTCCGTTCTCGTCTGACAGTAGATGCTGTAAGCGTACTAAAGCGTCGCACGGATGAAGCAGAAAGCGAGTTGGGAATGTGTCGGGAGGGTGAAGCAGAGGGGGTGAGAATGGGCTGGCATTTGTTATATTGTTGTTAACCCTAGGATGCATGAGTGGGGTCAAAAACGACCCCAGGGATGGTTATTCTTCAATATCTTTCAAATTAAAAGTTTAAATATTTTCATATTCCAGGTATTCCTCATCAAACATGTTTGTGACATGAGGCCATTTGCATTTTTATCATTCCTTTCATTAATTTTAAGAAATTGCAGTTTTTGTATCACTACCCCACTCTTCCATGAGTGGGGTCAAAAATGACCCCAATTAAAATCAATGCATTTTTGCAATAAACATCTTTGCTCTCACACATAACTCTGCCATACTTTTGCCTAGCAACGTGATTTCAACTTTAAAACACTCACACGACTTGGGCCTTTTATCCGCCAAAAGGGACGAGCTGTAATTGTTGAAGCCCCGCCCCCTCTGTCTACTAAACGTGTGCAGCAGCTGTTACACTTTGCTGTCACACTTTGCTCTCACACATAACTCTGGCATACTTTTGCGTTGCAACATGATTTCAACTTTAAAACGCTCACACGACTTGGCACTTTTCCGGCCAATAGGGACGAGCTGTAATTGTTGAAGCCCCGCCCCCCCTGTCTTCCTATTGGCTGGGCTTTAAACAGCCATAACTCCAATTTGCAGCATGGTACCGTCTCGAAATTTGGTGTCCGGACTTAGACCGCCATAGGGATGAGTTGCAATTGTTGAAGCCACGCCCCCTCTTCCCTCCTATTGGCTGGGCTTTAAACAGCCATAACTCCAGTTTGCAGCATGGTACCGTCTCGGAACTTGGTGTCTGGACATAGACGGCAAATATGGACAAGCTGTAATTGTTGAAGCCCCGCCCCCTCTTACAAGTCTGTTGTTTCCACCTGTCCTGACGGTCGCTTCTCGCCCTTAGGGCGTCTTACTGGTAATAGTAGTAATCAGGGCTTTACATATATAAACTGAGGGGGCACAACTTGCAACTAAGGGTGCAATATCCCCCCAGGTCCCCCGTAGCGCCGGGCATGGTAGTAATAGTAGTAATAAAAGTAGTAATATTAGTAGTAATAGTGTAATAGTAGTTGTAATAGTAGTAATAATAAGTAGTAATAATAATTGATCTAATAACCGTAGATCGCAAGTTTAGTATGTGAACGGTCACAGCTTGTCCGTATGTATGTATGTATCTCTGTCACGCCTGACACTGTGGGTCTATGGGTTTGTCGTTCTGACATCATGCTCTGATGTCACTGTGATGTCAGAGGAACCACTAACAGAATGGGTTTGCCGCTCTGGCTTCACTATGATGTCACACTAACAGAATCCCTTTTATGCCCATACATGGAGTTCCCTGATGTCATTAATATTCTTATTAATTAATGCCCATATCTAACAGGACTTCATATGGGAATACCCATATATGGAGACCACATCGGCCACATACCACACAGTGACATCAGAGCATGATGTCAGAGCGACAAACCCATAGAACCAAAGTGTCAGGCGTGACAGAGATACATACATACATATATACATACATACGTATAAGCTGTGACCGTTCACATACTAAACTTGCGACCTACGGTCGCAACTATTATTACTAATATTACTACTACTACTACTATTACTATTACTACTACTATTACTACTATATTACTACTACTATTACCAGTAAGACACCCTAAGGGCGAGAAGCGACGGTCAGGGCGGGTGGAAACAACAGACTTGTAAGAGGGGGTGGGGCTTCAACAATTACAGCTCGTCCATATTGGCTGTCTAAGTCCAGACACCAAGTTTTGAGACGGTACCATGCTGCAAAATGGAGTTATGGATGTTTAAAGCCCAGCCAATAGGAGGAAAGAGGGGCAGGGCTTCAACAATTGCAGCTCATCCCTATGGTGGTCTAAGTCCAGACACCAAGTTTCAAGACGGTACCATGCTGCGAACTGGAGTTATGCCTGTTTAAAGCCCAGCCAATAGGAAGACAGGGGGGGCGGGGCTTCAACAATTACAGCTCGTCCCTATTAGCCTGGAAAAAGTGCGAAGTCGTGTGAGCGTTTTAAAGTTGAAATCACGTTGCTACGCAAAAGTATGCCAGAGTTACGTGTGAAAGAAAAGTGTAATAGCAAAGTGTGACAGCTGCTGTATGCGTTTAGTAGACAGAGGGGGCGGGGCTTCAACAATTACAGCTTGTCCCTATTGGCAGAAAAAAGGCCCAAGTTGTGTGAGTGTTTTAAAGTTGAAATCACTTTGCCAGGCAAAAGTATGGCAGAGTTATGTGTGAGAGCAAAGTTGTTTATTGCAAAAACACATTGATTTTAATTGGGGTCATTTTTGACCCCAGTCATGGAAGAGTGTAGGTATTGGTTGGTCATGCATCCAAGGGTTAATGTACTGAAATATTATCTTGCTTATGATAGTGATGTGTATTACCTGCTTATTGTAAATTGCTTTGGATTAAAATGTTTGTTTGCGTGTGCGTGCACATCCTCCAGGCTCTCCTGATGAACGAGGAGAAGCGACCCTTCTGTGGAGGAACCATCCTGACCGAGTACATCATCATGACCGCCGCCCACTGCATCAACCAATCACGATACATCTACGTCGTCCTGGGTGAGAGCCACTGGCCAATCACTGCCAGACCACGAGACCGACCGGCCAATCACTGCCAGCCCCGAGGGAGAAATAACCTTAAAGGACAACTTTGTTTTTTTTTTTAGAACAAGGGTTCATGTTTTAGATTGTAATTAGAGAAAAGAAAAGATGAGTTATAAAACGTTTTCACTTCTTTCTATCGTTTTATCGCATGTGTACACGTGGCTAAATATGTATTTTTAAGATACAATACAGCTTATTGTGTCTAAAAAGACACATTTAGCCACTTGCACGCATGCCCCCACCCACTGAAATCAAAGTCATTCAAATTGCTAAAACAATAGAAAGAAGTAAATGAAAACATTTTAACACTCATCTTTTCTTTTCTCTAATTACCAGTAAGACACCTAAGGGCGAAAAGCTAAAGGGCATGTTCGCGCCATCTGTCTTGGCCATGAATCCCTTTTATGCCCATATATGGAGATCCCTGCTCTGAGTATCTGACATCACTGTGATGTCACCTGTGATGTCACAGTGATGTGTCAGGGGAACCACAGTGTCAGGCGTTATAGACAGACAGACAGACAGACAGACAGACAGACAGACAGACAGACAGACAGACAGAGATATAGTCAAGCTGTGACATTTAACATACTAAACTGCCAAAATCTAAAATATGAAACCTTGTTGTAAAAAAAACAAAAACAAAGTAGGTCTTTAAATTAAAATGTATTCATTAAAGTGCCATGAATTTTTCCTCCTCTAAAACATGATTATCAGGTATTATCATTATACTAGGAGGAAGATTTTTTTTTCTCCAAAAAAGTGTACAGAAAGAGCCTGGTTCATTAAGTATGCCTGGTTGTCATGGTGGGTGGTGACCCAGCTGAACTCAGCCACACCCACAGTGTTGGGTGAATCATCATGAATGATGATTATATGATGACATTAAGTCAGTGTTTTTGGATCTGCACTTTTGACCCACAAGGCGTCCCAAATACAAAGGGAATTCATGGGTTGCATTTTGTAGTCCTAAACCGGCCATATTGAGGACCAACACTGGTGTTCAATTTGTCTGATTGGCATAGAACCAATATTCTACATTAATCAAAACACCTGTGTTGGTCCTCAAAATGGCTGGTGTAGGACTACAAATGCAACCCATGAATACATAATTGTTCATAACAACAACACCAGGGGGTCTAATGAAGTACTGTGAACCTCCTAGACACATGACAACCTGAAAAAGTACAAAACTATGGCACTGCCTCTTTAAAATAGCCAATCTACAAGCTCACAATGCCTGGCAGGAGAGTGAGAAGGTGACAGTGTGTTTGTGTTGTCGTTGCAGGAGAGTTTGACATCGAGGTGAAGGAGGGCCACGAGTCCACGCACCACGTGGAGAAAGTTCTGGTGCACAGGTAGGGGTGGGCCATGTGGAAACATACAATATCACCATGTTTTATATGGTTATTTTATCACAGGTAGGGGTGGGCCATGTGGAAACATACAAAATCACCATGTTTTATATGGTTATATTATCACAGGTAGGGGCGGGCCATGTGGAAACATACAATATCACCATGTTTTATATGGTTATTTTACCACAGGTGTTAGGGGCAGGTGATGTGAACATACAATATCACCATGTTTTATATGGTTATTTTACCACAGGTGTTAGGGGCAGGTGATGTGGAAACATACAATATCACCATGTTTTATATGGTTATTTTATCACAGGTGTTAGGGGCAGGTGATGTGGAAACATACAATATCACCATGTTTTACATGGTTATTTTATCACAGGTGTTAGGGGCAGGTGATGTGGAAACATATCACCATGTTTTATATCGTCGTTGTCGGGTGGAAACCTTGTATGTCCAAGACGGTTTGTTTTGTATTTATCATTTTAAAAATGAACTAAACTAGTGAAAATAGCAGATCTACAAGCACACAACGCCTCGCACCGCGAGGCGTTGTGTGCTTGTAGATCGGCTGTTTTCACTACTTTTGTGTGACGGCCTCTTCGGATGAAGCAGGGCTTTACTTTGCGAAAAAACGTACAAATTTGAAAGTTGGAGATACAAGTTTTCTGCCCGACAGTGACAATATGATTATTTTATCACAGGTAGGGGTGGGCCATGTGGAAAAATACAATATCACAATATTTTTCCAAGCTGTATCACGATACACGATCTTATAACAATTATTTTTCATGTTGTTTTTTATGGTTATTTTTCAAGTTACTTAAAGCTATACTGTGTAAGTTGCTCAACTAGTGGTCAGTAGCGTCCGCGTCTTTCACACCCCCGCGTCACCCCCGCGTCTGCCTCCACCTCGCCGAGATCTATCTTTAGAGGGGTCCCTGGTTCCTGTGCGTTCAGGCATTCCGGAGAAACGGAGTGTTTCACCCGAGTATAGATAGAGACACACGGGCGCCTACAAATATGGCCGCCTTATTGTGATAGCTTCTTCTTTCGTGTATCATCGTCCTTGATGATTGGTTGACAACATTGTATTTCACAAGATTTCTTGTTAGCGACCCCACTTCAAGATGCGCTGTGATTGGCCGGCAGTGTATAACCCTCGCTGTGATTGGCCGGTAGTGTATGATGACGTAATTTTAGCGCGAAAACCGGACCCCGGTCAGGATCATAGGAAACATATAAAGAGAAGGCTTCAGAAGCTGAAAATAACGGAGTGGGTGTTCTAAAACTTTAGCGATTTAAGAGTTAGGACAATTTTAAGATTTGTTTTATAAAAAAAGTTACATGGTACAACTTTAAGAGTACCAGTAAGAATCCCTTATCGGGAGATAAGCGACCGTCAGGTCGCATACACAAACTTTGGAAGGCAATGGTAGCCAATCAGGAGGGAATATGGGAAATGGGACGGATCCATGTTGATGACATGAGTGTAGAGCTACTGTGTTACTGCTTTGCGTGATTTTAGGGCAAAATCTGTAGGAAAAGTGTCCAAAAATGTGTTTTTCAAAAATCGGCCTGATGGTGACGCTAGATGGTACAGATTCATTTTGATGACATGACTGTAGAGATACTGTGTACCGGTTTTCGTGATATTAGGGCAAAATCTGTAGGAGCAGTGTCCAAAAATGTGTCTCGCAAGAATCTGCGTCATGGTGGTGCTAGAAGAGGGCCATGTGAGAAATGAGGGGTGGGGGTTGTGGTTTGGCAGCCAAGGAGTGTGTGTGGTAGTGTGCAAAGTTTGGCATGGATCAGGGCAACGGTGGCGGAGTGTGACGTGTGACGTGTGATGTGTGACGTGTGACGTGACTGACAGACTGACGGACGGGCTGACTGACAGCCGGTGGAGGTTTTGATAGTAACTGCGACCTGACGGTCACAACAACCACCTACATGGTAACAAAAACAAAAAGAAAAATATCCTTTTGTGAGTTCTAAATTGACCCTTACAAGTATGTAACTCTGACAGTATACAAATGGAACCAAATGGACCCGTAAGTTAAGGGGAGACCTTGACATTTTAAAGTTTGAGAACTACTGATTTAAGGCCCTCTTACATCTAACAACTTTGAAAAGATTTCTCAGTCGTAATAAAGTCGCGGCGCGCTCCCGTGATTCGGTCGTTATTCAATCGTTAAATGTGAGGTAGTGTTCCGACTCGATTTTTACCCCAACTTGAGAGCCAGATTCTGTTACGAGAATATCAAACTGGTTTAATATTTTCGCAAATCGGGGCTGAGTCTGAATGAATACAATGATGTAGCCTACAACCAAAACAGAACGAGCCAAAAGTCAAGCCATTGATTCCCCAAGACGCTGAGCTGCCAGCCTGGTCGTTGTTGGTGTGGCTACTACGACAGCCCTAGTTATTTCTCTGCGTTTCCATTATTCCAAACATTCAACCTTGATAATAAGTTGAAAAATCATTATAACGTTTTTGTTATAAAAATCTTTTTCAAATCTTATAGTGTGAGAGGGTAGTCTTTGAGAAATCTTTCCATATCTGGCCAAAATCTTATCAAAGTTGTTAGGTGTAAGGCTAGCTTTAGACCAAAATGCAGATTTAAGTGAATTCTGCAATGAATCTCTATTGAAAATTCAACAGGATTTTTTATAAGGCTCTCCCTCATTGTATCACGATATACTGTATACAGTATGATATCTCTGAAAATGCATATATCGTGGAGACATTGTATCGTCTCAACGATATTTATCACCATATCGCCCACTCCTATGCACAGGGGGTACAGACCAGAGACCTTCCACAACGACATCGCCCTCATCAAGCTCACCACGCCCGTCAAGTTCTCAGAGTACATCATCCCCGCCTGCCTGCCCGAGAAGGACTTCGCCGAGAAGGTCAGCGCTCTGCTGCTGTTGTTGTTCTCCACACCAGTGGTTCTCAACCTTTTCAGGCTGTGACCCCCAAAATAATCATATTTCAACTGGGGACCCCCCACCCTGACGAGCACTAAGAGTTGAGGCATTACATTTTGTATAACACGGTTCTATTGTGTAAATAACAGATCTACATGCTCGCAACGCGAGGCGCTGTGAGCATGTAGGTCGTCTATTTTCACAATTTCTGCCCGCTTAATATTTGACAATTTGGCCAATGTTTAATGTGTCATTTTAGAGGTATTAAAACGTCCTTAAATTGTCACTTTCGAAATGTGCAGATACCATCTATACACCTAAACCTTATTTTGGTTTGTTTACTGTTGAGTGGAAAACAATGTTAAAGTTAATCATCTGGGGACCCTCACAATAATTTGGAGACCCCCCTGGGGGTCCCGGCCCACAGGTTGAGAACCACTGCGCTACACCAGGGGTTCTCAACCTGTGGGTTGGGACGATATGCACATTTCATATCACGATTATTGTGACAAAAGAAATTGCGATTTACGAATTTATGATATTATCACAATAATCAAAAATCCATTATCCTGGGGCGGAATATTTGCTAAAAAATAGCAGATCTACAAGCTCACAACATGACACGTTGTGAGCTTGTAGATTGGCTATTCTTTTGGCAAAGACATTTGATAGAGAGTGTATCAAGTATAAGTACTTTTTACACATTATAGAGGGTTTAAGTGGATATGCAGCTTGGCAAATAAAAGGTGAATTGATCCCAGTGCATGATGGAGGGCGATATCACAATAAATTAAATCTCCACGATACGATTAGCGTGAGTGTTTTTTTTTTTTTTTTTATCACAATAATATTGCTTATCGTCCCATCCCTAGTCGGGGCCCATTATTTTGGGGGGGGGGGGGGGGGTCCCCAGATGATTTAATGTGCAACATTGTTTTCTCTCTCAACAGTAAACAAACCAACATTATGTTTTAAGTGTATAGAGGCTATCTGCACATTTCTAAAGTGACGATTTAAAGGGGAGACTCACCCATTTTCAATAATGAACTCATTATTATGTCATTATTATACGTTTGAGTTGAGTATGTGGACATAAGAAAAAAAGTCCTCCCCCTTTTGCGTTGCCTAAAACTGGAGAATCGAGTGATACTTTGCAATACATGCTGCAATACAGGGGGGGGGGGGGACTTTTGTTCTTATTTTCACATAACAACTCAAAGGTATATTAATGAAATAGTTCAATGTTGAAAATGGGTGGTTCTCCCCAGGGCCGTCATACAGATTTTTGGGAGGGGGGGTCAAGATCAAAGACCTGGACCCCCCCCCCCCCCCCTCCACGTGGGCCCCCCTAAGTTTTTCACCCGGGCCAAAAAATATGGGTTTCTCCAGGGGAAATTATTCATTTTTAAAGTAAAACCAAAAAAACTGTTAAATACGCCATGTAGGCTTAATATAATCGGGTTTATATAAAGCATGAAATCTTTCCTACACAAACTAGACTGCTCCCGAGTCCCGTTGAACTCATGTGTTCAACGGGGGCCCGCCCCTCATCAGCCCCCCCCTTTCCGGGAGGGGGGATAAGAGTACCCTTTACCCCCCCCCCCCTATCGGCGGCCCTGGTTCTCCCCTTTAAGGACTTCTAAAATGACAAATTAACCATTGGCCAAATTGTTCAGAAATTGTGAAAACTGAAAATAGACGATTGTGAGCATGTATATCTGCTATTTTCACAATAGAACCGTGTAATACAGAATGTAATTCCTCAACTCTTAGTGCTCGTCAAATATTGTTTTGATATGATAATTGTGTAACATACCGTAGCTGTCTGTCTCTGCTCTCACCACGTCTTGTACACCTTCCCTTTCCATTGCTGATATTTCCTATCACCCCTGACTAGGGGTGTAACGATATAGTAACTGAATCGAAACAAAGATTGTAATTTTCAGTGATCTACTATATCGATATGAAAAAGCAAAATATCATTTGTAAATGTGTTTCATCTCTGTGTTCATGTCAAGCTGCGGGTTTGTCCATATGTGTTGAAATATATGTATATGTCCATTTGCTAGATCACATTGTTTACTTATTTATATCCATAATAACAGATTTTCCCTGAAAAACCTGCACTATTGACCCGTCTCACACAGATTTCATGTCTTTGCTAAATAGCTACTATATCGATTTTAAATCCTTGAATCGAATCATAACGCCGTGATCGACAATATCGTCTACTGTATGTATCTTATTGTCAACCCTGAAGACAGACCATGAGTCTCTGAACTACACCATCTCTGGTGACTAGGTATATTATCTTTGTACAAAAGGCCACAGAACACAGAGAGAAAGAAAAACCTGCCATGGCTCCCTGGAGTGGAGTTTTCAGTTTTAACATTTTTAACACACGTTTTAAGGACCAGGACAAAGACTTTTATGATTGGTAAAAACAGCATGTCATAATTCCTTTAAGAGCACTAATGTCTTAAGAGAATTAATAGCGGTAATTGCTGTTGCAGGTGTTGATGCGGGAGCCGGACGGCCTGGTGAGCGGCTTCGGGCGGGTGGGGGAGGGGCGGGCGCCCTCGCCCATCCTGCAGCGTCTCACCATGCCCTACGTGGACCGCGCCGTGTGCCAGGAGTCCAGCCAGTTCCGCATCTCCACGCGCATGTTCTGCGCCGGCTACGACGACATCAAGAAGGACGCGTGCCAGGGCGACAGCGGCGGCCCGCACGTCACCCGCTACAGCGACACCTACTGGGTGACGGGCGTGGTGAGCTGGGGCGAGGGCTGCGCCCGCGAGGGCAAGTACGGCGTTTACACACAGGTAAAAACCAGTAAGACGCCATAAAGGGTGGAAAGCAAATTCGCACAGGACGGAATTCATTTGCAAGTGTGATTCGAGTTGCAGTTGGATGTTTAAGTTGGACAAAATGTGAACAAAATATTTTCCCAAATATGGACATGAATGACGTCTGACATCATAGATGTTATAGACCACATGAGAGATGAGACTCGCACAATATATCCATATATGGTCATTCCAGGCTATATGGGCTTTATATTAACACGCTAATAGTTTGTAGAAAGACGTGAGGCGACAAATTCTGAACAGAACTTTTCTTTTTTTCTTTTTTATCGTTGACATCAGAAAAAACCTTGTAACCGCTCAAAAACAAGTTCCAAGTCAAGTCTTTGTAATTTTCTACCTGCACGTTGTTTTTCAATCACACAGTAAGACGCCAGAGGGCGAAAACCAAAAAACTACCTCGCCCTTCGAGCCATGTCTTGGCCATCTGGCCAGTGATGTATATCGGACCAGTTACCCATATATGGAGACCCCTGATACCCATAAATAGAGATCAATGTGTTTTTGGAGATATGCTGTGAGATATGCTGTGAGACCCCAAACATGCTTACTCAGTTATTCGTAAGGGCATAAAAGGGATTCTGTCAGTGTGGTCCCCCTGACATCTCAGTGATGTCAGAGGGTGATGTCAGAGTGTCAAACTAAGCATTACACGGCGACGTGTTTTCATACTAAACTGCGACCTACGGTCGCAATTATTATTGCAGGTATCCAAGTACATCAAATGGATCAAGGACGGCATCGCCAGGCTGACGCCCAGGTGCGGGACAGAGAGACAGAAAGAGGTCAGAAAGAGGAGAGAGGCAGCCGCCCCCTTCACCATCACCCGGATGTGAGCCAGGGGACCCCGGGGGACCCCTGGAGACCCCTAGAGACCCTTTTCGACCGCAGCTTTAGCACCACACTAAAACACTACACCACACCACATAAAACTATTTACATTTTCCAGTACACAAAAGTACCCCTATCGGCAAGAAACCAATTGACCCTTTTAACTGTGATTATAATACAATATACATTTGTATTACAATGTCCTAATTATGATACACTATAATGGATTATAAATGTAGTTGTAATACACTATACAATATTAATGTATTACTATGATAACTATAAGAGATTATTATGGTGGTTATAACACAATAGAATCTATTATCATGTATTACAACTATATCCTGGTGGCCTAAATGAAAAGTCAGTGAGTGATCAGTCATTATGAAGTGTTTGGCCCTTTTTGGCCCAGCTCAGTCCTACTCTTGAGTGGATACTTTTTAGTACTTGTTTTTTTGGACGTGCAATGTTTTTATTCTATTGATAGTCAATGTGCCATATCAACATCAAAAGCATAATTATGACGCCACATAAACAAATAATTGTTAGCTCTTAGAGCTCATATTCTGTAATAACATTATGAAATAATGTTCTTTCACATTGAAGCCTGCTCACAGCCAATCGGCAGGACATTGTAAGTGTCGTTAGACTCGGAAAACTACTGATTTAGACCAAAATGCAGGTTTAAATGAATTGCTATGGATCTCTGTATTAACAATTCAACAGATTTTTTTTATAAGGCTCAGGTCTAAAGGGGTTTTAAACTTCTTGATGAGTGTTATACAGATATGCTAACTTGTTCTCTATTGTTGAGCTTATCGTTGTGCTGCGATGAACAAGGTTTCATCACAACATGCTTTGGCAAAATGTTGAAGCCAGTAAAGAATGTCAATAAAAACATAAACTATCAATAAACATAAAATATCCCAGTCACTGCTCCAGGAATTGATTCTGGCATCCCTCTTTAGGATGCCAGGTATATCCATTGATTGATTGAATACTTTATCATTTAGAAATGTAAACAGCATGTTACAGTGTGTTGGTGGGACAGATGATGATCAATAATGAGATTTTCTCCTGACTTTTGTGTGTCTTTGTGACGATCACGTCCAACATTAACTCAGTGAACATGGAGCAAAACAATGGAAGCTGTTCACCAGGGACGTGCAGAAAATGTTAGAGAGGCAGGAGCTAAAACTTCAAAAAGGACCTTTTCGAAAATAGCAGACCTCCTTTCGGTGAACTAAACATAACCAGTAAGACTCCCTAATCGGGAGATAAGCGCTTATCTCCTGTCACACTGCTGACATCAGTATGACATCACACCGTACACAAATGACCCTTATATAAGACCGGCATTATCTACCGACAGATTAGTAACAAGATGTGAAAATCGTTGAAGGTCGAATCTCCAGATATGGAGATAACCAACACATCCCTCCATATATGGAGATAACCGACGAATCTCACTAAGTCTGACCTCACAAGCCCCATATTTGGACACGAACAACATAACTCCATATATAGAGACATAGCTGCTGACATCAGTATGACATCACACTGCTGACATCAGTATGACATCACACCGTACACAAATGACCCTTATATAAGACCGGCATTATCTACCGACAGATTAGATGCAAGCAGGATCTCGACTCTGACACAACTCATCGGCTCATAAGCTGGTTCTCCCTCCATATATGGAGATAACCGACGAATCTCACTAAGTCTGACCTCACAAGCCCCATATTTGGACACGAACAACATATAACTCCATATATAGAGACATAGCTGCTGACATCAGTATGACATCACACTGCTGACATCAGTATGACATCACACCGTACACAAATGACCCTGACGGCACACACCAAGCAGTGTGATGTCATACTGATGCGGAGATATGAGCAGGGCAAAGGTGTGACGTGTGAAGTGTGACCGACCGACCGACCGACGGACGGACGGCCGGTGGAGGTTTTGATACTAAACTGCGACCTAACGGTCGCAATCAAGTCAATCCTGGACAAGGCAATTCTTTTGAATGCTGCCTTCAGGTATGGCATGGAAAGGAGGGCGTTTGCATTTCTTTCACCATAGTAAAAACTGCATTCATGGTCTGGAGTGGGTACTTTTTACAGACGGATAAAAGGGCAGGGGCTCAAGCCCCCTTTGATGTCTATGTGTGCACGTGCCTGGTGTTCACGTTCACTCTCCCATCGGAAATGAATAGACTCCAACCTGCTTCCTGCCTCCTAAAAAGGCAGACACCAACTTCATGCAGATTCATTTCTCTTCATTTTTATTATTGCTATTTTTTTAAATGTTTTTTATCCCACGCTTTTTGTAACCCATTTTTCTCACCCGGTGACTACCTAACCTGTAGTAGTTGTGTGAGGGCCTATGCCCAAGGAGACACGGGGAGAACATGCAAACTCACCACAGAGAGGCCCCATCGCCAACCCCACCCTAGGGTGTGGGCGCTGATGACGCGGGTGGAGGAACACGCCCCCAGCGCCCACAGCTTCCCCGGCGGGAATCGAACCCAGGACCTTCCAACTGTGAGGCGAAGTGCTAACCACTGCACCACCGTGCCCCATTTTGTCTTGGATATCACAACTAGACGAGTGTCAAGAGCATAGACTGTAAACAAATATGGAGGGTGTTAAGCCATTTGTCTCTATGCTGCAAAAATGATGTTTTTTTGTCCCTTGTAAGGGTGCAGCCATCATTGTAGAAATCAACGTTCATTGGTAGAAATGGTACCATGTCGAATGCTATTGGTTGCCAACGTTCACATGCAACCGCAGGGATGCTTGGGAGATTGTGGTGTTGAGCTTGCCAAATAAAGCACACAAAGAAGAACCATATCTTCTCAAAACACATATCATGGTGATTGAAACAAGGCTTTAAAACAGCAGGAACCATAAAGTATTTATGACAATGTTTATTATTAAGGTAAGAAAATCAAATGTAAAAGTTCAGGGGAATAGAATGGAATCCTATGGAGAACATGTTGCTTCTGGTGCCAGAACACCGCAACTAGCGGCCAATCATAGGAACTTTCAGTTCCGTGTTGCTTCATTTTAAATCCTGACGTCTGCCCCCCTGGTCAAGAGACAATGTCTCCACTCTCGACCATAGATATAAAAAAGTTAGACACCTCACTGGGGCATTTGCAGTTCATTGCCCGCCGCACTTCCAGACGCCCGGCCTCCAGTTGTTACACGTCGCTCCAATGAACTGCTGCAGCGGATAAGGCCAGGGACGTGCAGAGAATTTTTGAGAGGAAAGGTCTGATATTTCTTAAAAGGGCCTTTTCGTGAAAATATCGAAAATAGCCGACCTCCAAGCTGATGATGAGCTTGGAGGTCGGCTATTTTCGGTGCTAGATACCACCCTGAAGTAAGCATAACCAAATCAATACTGGGGGATTTCCAAACAGATATTGCAATTCTTTGAGCATAAGATGCTGCATTCAAGTTCAGGAGAGTTTAACCATAGAAAATTAGCTTTTTACATCGACGGATTTGATCCCTCAGGTGAATTGAATAAGTGCCAACCAGGAACTGATGCCCATAATTGGCAGTGAACTTGTGGATTTACGGTAAAACCTGCAAGCTTTTCCTCCTCACAGAGACAACAGAGACAGGTTCAACAAACGGTTTTGTAAGAGTTTAGAGTCCAGACTTAGTGTGTAAACAAAGACACAGAGGTGCGCTTTGACAAAAGCACCTCAAAATAGCAGATCTACATGCCCACAACGCCTCTCACAACAACTCGCTTTACGAGGCATTGTGAGCATGTAGATCGCCTATTTTCACAATTTCTGCCTCGAATATTTGACAATTTGACCAGCATTTGACTAGAGGTATGAAGGTCTTTGTCCTTAAATTGTCACTTTATGTGCAGACACCCTGTATACACGTATAATACTGTATGTTGGTCTGTTTACTGTTGAGTGAGCAAACAATGTTAACATTTAGCTAAAGATCTGGGGGTCTCGACCCATAGGTAAGAACCTTTTTTTGTATCAACCACTTTGAAAGTGGCATCCAGTGGTGCAAGGTAACTAAGTACATTTACTTAATACTGCACTTGAGTAAAGATTTTAGGTATTTGTACTTTACTTGAGTATTTCCATTTTCCAATACTCTATTTGACTATTTCCAATACTAACCTTACATCTACATACTTCTACTCCACTACATCTCAGATCCAAGTATTGCATTTTTACTCCACTACATTTATTTGAAAACAAATTACTAGTTTTGGTTGGCAAATCACAACCTCCAGCCCTGATTTCTCACATGGCCCTCTTCTAGCGTACCATCAGGCCGCTTTTTGCAAAGCACATGTTTGGACACTGCTCCTGCAGATTTTGCCCTAAAATCACGCAAAGCTAAACAGTATCTCTAAAGTCACGTGATCAACATGGATCTGTCCCTTTTCCCATATTCCCTCCGGATTGACTACCATTGCCTTCTAAAGTTTGTGTATGAGACGTGACGGTCGCTTATCTCCCGATTAGGGAGTCTTACTGGTAAATTATAATATTACAAAACGTACATTAACAACTTTTAGCCTTATTTTATACCTGGGCTATTGGAAAATAGCCGATTTACAAATAGATTGTCTATTTTCAAACATTTTGTTCTTTTACTTTTGGTACTTGAAGTAAATTTAGATGCTAACACTTTCATACGTTTACTCAAGTACATTTTGAATTCCAGACTTTTACTTGTAACAAACTATTTATATATTGCAGGATTGATACTTAAATAATAAATGTGAGTACTTTTCCACCACTGGTGGCATCTGTATCTTGGACAAGGCTTGTCGTATACAGTCGGTGAACATAAAAAAAAGGTGTTTTCCTCCCCCTGTTTTGTGAACATTTAATGTCCTGAATACCTCACCTCACAAAGACCCCAGAGATAAAACAAACACCCCCAACACAGGTCCAAAGACCACCGCCTCACTGTGTTTGTGTGTGTGTGTGTGTGTGTATGTGTGTGTGTGTGTGTGTGTGTGTGGACTGTTTGTTCTGTGTGTGTGTGTGTGTGTGTGTGTGTGTGTGCGTGTGCGTGTGCGTGTGCGTGTGTGTGTGTGTGTGTGTGTTACTGTGCTACCGAACGGTTTCTCAATGTGTGGTCCGGGGACCACCGAGCGGTCCAGAGTTGGAGTTCTCAAATTCTGCTCAAACCCGACCTGACGTGTTCGGGCCGTGCATAAAATGTTTGCTAATTAGTCGGGTCCGAGTGAGCCTCGAGATCAATGAAAAAGTTAAAAGATTTAATAATGATAGATAATAATTCTCTGTCCGATTGTGTGTTATCTATTATGAAGATGGCGCTGACTGGCGTTTCACTTTTACTCTGTAATAGAGGTCTCAAATTCTGGCCGAACCCGTCCCGACGTTTTCGGAGCGGGCCGGGCCTAAAATGTATGCTAATTAGAATTAGTTATGGCCGGCTTTCATTTTGAGGCCTCTATAGAGTTTTTTTTTTTTTTTTTTTTCTGCCAGGGCAAGTTTTCATAGCCAAAAGATCCCAGGGCACACTATTTTCAACATGTTTACATCTTTCTTATATTATTATTTTACAATTTGGCCATGTTTTACCAGTTTTCATATAGTTGGTTGATTACTTTAGATGCAGTAATGATCTTTTTTCTTTTCTTTCTTGAAGTATTAAAAAGGTTTTAAAAGTCCTTAAATTGCGACTTCACTCTCAAATTTCAAAGGGAACTCCAAAGCATCTCAAAGGGCACACCAAAGGTCCGCGGCACACTGGTTGAGAAACACTGGTGTTTGCACGCTCACAACTACATACCCGTAAGGGTCGGTTAGGACCATTGGCAGTCCCTCTGCCACAGCATATTACGGGAAGTGTGTCTGTGTGCGTGTGCGTGTGTGCGTGCGTGTGTGTGTGCGTGTGTGTGTGCGTGTGTGTGTGTGTGTGTGTGTGTGTGTGTGTGTGTGTGTGTGTGTGTGTGTGTGTCTGTGCCTGTGCGCGCGTGCACGTGTGTTTGTGTGTAGAGTCCACACGCGACGGGAACACTGTGTTTGTTCAAACCAAGGTTCCAACTCAGAAACCCCAAATATGTGTGTCATCAGCAAACAGTTCAACAGGAGCTGATAGCAGTCATGCATCAGTGGTTCTCAGTTTGGTCACAAAGATGATTCGTCTGTCTGTCTGTCTGCATATCTGTTTGCATGTCTGTCTGTCTGTCTGTCTATTCAGACAAGAGAGAAAGAGGTCAAATGGTTCGGGGCTGAAACGTCATGAGGTGTGCGCACGGCCGCATGCACCCGTGAATGTGTGTGTGTGTGCACGCAAGCGAGCGCGGCAGGTGTGTGTGCGTGTGTGTGTGTGTGTGTGTGTGTGTGTGTGTGTGTGTGCGTGCGTGTGTGTGTGTGTGTGTGTGTGTGTGTGTGTGTGTGTGTGCGTGCAGTGTGTGTGTGTGTGTGTGTGCGTGCGTGCATGCGTGCGTGCGTGCGTGCGTGCGTGCGTGCATGCGTGCGTGCGTGTGTACCGTCAGTACATGCCGACAGCAGCACAGCAGTGTGAGTGTGGTGTGAGTGTGTGTTTCATAGCGGTGTGTGTGTGTGTGTATGTCATAGCGTTGTGTGTGTATTTCATAGCGTGTGTGTGTGGTGTGTGTTTCATAGTGGTGTGTGTGTAGCGGTGTGGCGTGTGTTTTGGTGCGGCAGCAGCATGGCGCCTCTCAGACAGCGCGGTCATGTCTTGTGCGTGATGCTAGCGGCGTGGGGCGGCTTCCTTCAGGTCCTCAGCCAAGGTGGAGGAGGTAAGATCATCTTCATCATCATCTTCATCACAGAGTCTAAAGAACAAACCTCTCTCTGTTCTCTGTGCTTAGCGCGGCACCGCTGCAGCCTCCATGCTAACGCTGCTAGCAAACATGCTAATATTGCTACAGGACCTGTGTTTTTTTACCGTTTTCAATCACGTTACTGTATTTATGTTTAATTTTAAGTTGAACTTTGCTTTATTAGAAGTATTTCTAAGTATAACATTATGTATTAGTATAGGCCTTTAGTTTAAAATAAGCACATACAGTAAGTTACATTTAGCAAGTATTTTGAGCCGATGAGCTTTAGTGTAACGAAGTTTTAAAATCTACAAAGTCAGCATTTGGCAGACGCTCTTCACTGTAGGATACCGGTAAGACACCAAAAACAGCCTTTCTCTGACGATTCTAGTTGTTGTCATTCTGGGGGGAGTTTGTTCATGTTTTTGTGAGGGTATCAACCCTAGGAGACACGGGGAGAACATGCAAACTCCACACAGAAAGGCCCTATCGCCAACCCCACCTAGGGTGTGGGCGCTGATGATGCGGAGGGAGGAACACGCAGTCCATATATGTCCTCAATATTGATAACATAATCAGCTCCGCATAAGGAGATTCTGAACGTTTTGCGCCGGTTCGGGAAAACCGCGCGTCGGGTCGGGTCGAAGCCCGGCACTGCACTCCGCGCCGCGGCGTGGAACGCGCATGCCGAATCTGAAGCCGGTGGGACGAACAGTTCTCGAGATACGCGGATTACATACAGACACGCAGACACGCAGACAGAGATTTGTCGCATTTATAGATAGATATTATCCTCAATAATGTCCTTAATATTGCAATATAGGAATCTCCATATATGGGCATAAGACGTACGTAAGTAATGCCAAGCAGGGCCTTGGTGAGTTAGGGCCTTGGTTTGATGCCTGTGGACCTCCATATATGGGCATAAGGGGGTACCCTAACATTCTCATTTTTGGCCTGGGATTTACGACATCAGAAATCTCCATGTATGGGCATAAAAGGCTTTTTCTTTTTCTGGGAATGACCATAATATGGACTTTTTATTTTATTTTATCCTTTATTAATAATAATATGTATCCATATACGTACAATATATGTTATGCCCATACATGGAGATGGGCATTAAAAAAAGTATGTTAATTAGTAATGCCAAGCAGGGCCTTGGTGAGTTAGGGCCTTGGTTTGATGCCTGTGGATCTCCATATATGGTACCCTAACATTCTCATTTTCGACCTGGAATTTATGACATCAGAAATCTCCATGTATGGACATAAATTTTTTTTTTTTTTTTTTTTTCTGGGAATGACCATATCATCGATGTCGGGTGGAAACCTCGTATCTCCCAAGTTTCAAATTTGTACGTTCTTTCGCAAAGTAAATTAAGCCATGCTTCATCGTACAAAGCCGTCGCACAAAAGTAGTGAAAACAGCCAATCTACAAGCACACAACGCCTCGCACCGCGAGGCGTTGTGTGCTTGTAGATCTGCTGTTTTCACTAGTTTAAATCATTTTTTAAATGATAAATGCAAAACAAACGGTTTTGGACATACAAGGTTTCCATCCGACAACGACGATATATGGACTTTTATACCCTGAGAAATCTCGTAGCTTGTCTGACTGTCAGTACAGGTACAGGAAGTGATGTCACGTGACATCCTTTTTATGCCCATATATGAGTCATTCTGTACAACATCACTGTGACTCACTGACATCACTTCCTGTACAGACAGACAGACAGACAGTCAGTCAGACAGACAGACAGACAGACAGACAAGCTACGAGGTTTTTCAGGGTATAATGCGACCCTCGGTCGCAATAATGCGACCTTCGGTCGCAATATTCCTGCATACTGCAGATGTGGCATAACGGCATGTATTTCTATACAGAGAGGGCAATTCTTTCAACATAAAATAATGCATTCAAGTTCAGGAGAGTTTGGACAAGGCGATTGAATGCTGCCTTCAGATATGTCATGGAAACAAGACATTTGCATTAATTTTCTTTCACCAAAAACAGCATTCATGGTCCGGAGAGGACGCGTTTTACAGACAGATTTAAGGGCAGGGGCTCAAGCCCCCTTTCATGTCTATGTGTGCACGGACCTGCCTTACCATACCCAAATGACGCCTCTGGTCTGTCTCTCTGCCTGCCTGTCTCTCTCTCAGAGCTGTCTCCAGAGGCCAGCAGTGTGTTCCTGCGCTCCAAGAGAGCCAACAGCTTCTTCATCGAGGAGATGCTCCAGGGGAACCTGGAGAGGGAGTGTTACGAGGAGCGCTGCAGCTACGAGGAGGCCCGCGAGTACTTTGAGAGCACGCCCAGAACCGTACGCTTTAACGCTGCTATACCCACCAAAAACTATGCTTTACCACTGCTACATACCCCCAAAACTATGCTTTAACACTGCTATATCAGGTTCAGGTTCAGGTTCAGGTTCAGGTTTATTAGTCAAATGCATATCCATACAGGTATAGACATACAATGAAATGCTTGTGCCAGGAGCACTCTCAGCCTTATTATACACAAAAAACAAGACAACAACAGGTCACCCAGGACAACCCAAAAACAACAAAACAACCATACAGTGTAACAGTGTACAGTTTAAAAACTGCGTATATTGCACATGACTACCTACGTCTCGCTTCCATCTCTTCGTTAAGCAGCCTGATTGCTTGAGCATAAAAACTATTACTGAAACGGGTGGTGTGAGATTTGATGCTCTGGTAACGTTTTTTGGATGGGAGGAGATAGAACAGGGAATGGGCGGGATGACAGCTGTCCTTTAAGATGTTCTCTGTCTTTTTCTTACATCGTGTGTTATAGATTGTGTGTAGCTGTGGTAATTCTGTGCCAATGATTTTGGCAGCTCTCTTCACAATTCTCTGTAACTGTGTACTGTCTTGAACAGTCACGTTGCCAAACCACACTGTGATGCATCCTGTCAAAACACTTTCTATGGTACAGCGATAGAAATTAACAAGAGCCTTGGTGCTCAGGCCAAATCTCCTGAGGCGCCTCAGAAAGTACAATCGCTGCTGCGCTTTCTTAAGGATACCTTCGCTGTTTTGAGACCATGTGAGTGAGTTTGTTATGTGAACACCCAGGAATTTGAAACTGTCCACTATGTCTACAGGTGAACCATTTATGGTTAAGGGACTGTGATTGACTTTAGACTTCCTAAAGTCAACGATGATCTCTTTTGTTTTACTAACATTTAGAGAGAGATTGTTATTCTGGCACCATAGGGTTAGCTCTTCAATTTCCCTCCTATAGGCCCTCTCATCATCGTTGGATATTAGTCCTATAACCGTGGTGTCATCTGCAAATTTGAGAATAGAATTATTGCCACACCTGGCAACACAATCATAGGTGAACAGACTATACAACAAGGGACTGAGGCAGCAGCCCTGGGGCGCTCCAGTCCTGGTCAATATCTTAGATGAATGCTTGTTCCCTATTCGTACAGATTGTGGCCTGCCTGTCAAAAAGTCAAACAGCCAGTTGCAGATACTACTGCCAAGACCAAGACCCCTGAGTTTCAACACAAGCTTAGATGGTACAATCGTGTTAAAGGCAGAGCTATAATCTATGAAGAGTAGTCTGACATAAGAGTTCCTTTTCTCCAGATGTTTCAAGGCAATGTGTAGTGCGAGAGAAATAGCATCATCGACTGATCTATTAGCACAGTATGCAAACTGTAATGGATCAGTATTGGCAGGGATAATGTGCGTTATATGTGATATAACCATTTTTTCCAGACACTTCATAAGAACAGAGGTCAAAGCCACAGGGCGATAATCATTAAGACAGGCGACAGGTTTTTTCTTTGCTATGGGTACAATTATGGTTTCCTTGAAACACAACGGTACCACACACAATGACAGGGACATATTAAAAATGTCAGTAAAGACTCCCGAAAGCTGGTCGAAACACAACTTAAGGACACGTGAGGCAATCCCGTCAGGGCCGGCCGCCTTATGAGTCCCAACGCTTTTAAAAGTTTTACTCACATCTCGTTGTGTCACCTGCAGCTCTACCGCACCGGGTGTTCCCCGCACCGGTGTAACTGGGTCCGTGTTGTGAGTTTCAAAGCGGGCGAAAAAGTTATTCAATTCGTCCGGTAGAGAGTCCGAGGTGTTAATAACAGCCGGCTTCGGTTTGTAATCCGTAATCGCCTGCAGCCCTCTCCACATACGCCGTGCATCACAGCCACTGTAGTTGTTCTCCAATTTGTCCCTATATTGTCTCTTAGCGTCTCTGATCGCCCTTCTCAGGTCGTATCTGGATTTTTTGTACCGTTCCTCGTCCCCAGATTGAAAGGCGGCTCGGCGCTCTCTCAACTTCAGACGAGTATCATGGTTCATCCACGGCTTCTCGTTGGGATAGGAGCGAACGGTTCGCGCTGGGATGCAATAATCCACACAGAATTTAACATAGCTGGTGACAGTGTCAGCGTAGTTATCCAAACTAGTGGCTGAGTCTTTGAAGATGGACCATTCTGTCGATTCAAAGCAGCCCTGGAGTTTAGTTACATTATCTGTGGACCAGTACTGAACAGACCTCACCTTGGGTTGCTCGCTCTTCATTCTCTGCTTGTAGGCAGGTAGCAGTAGCACCGCTTGGTGGTCAGATTTCCCAAAGTGGGGCCGTTGGACCGCTCTGTAGGCAGCCTTGATGGTGGAATAACAATGATCCAGCGTCCTTTCCTTCCTTGTTGGGCACTTAACGTGCTGGTAGAAATGTGGCAACACCGATTTCAAGTTGCAGTGGTTAAAGTCCCCCGCCACGATTGATATGGCTTCCGGGTGCTTATTTTCCTGCTTGCCGATGACATCGCTCAGCTCGTCCATAGCTTCGGATGCACTCACTTCTGGTGGGATGTATACAGCCGTTAGCAACACACAAGGAAATTCCCTGGGTAAGTAGAACGGTCTACACCGTAGTGTTAAATGCTCCAGCACCGACGAGCAGTGCTGTGAGACTATATCCACATTAGTACACCAAGAGTCGGAACACAGAGAAGCCGTCTAGCTGTACCGCCCTGTCAGGAACGTCAACATTCAGCCACGTCTCCGTGAAACAGAGCACACAGCAGTTCTTTATATCCCTTTCAGCGCGTAGCCGGGTTCGGAGGTCGTCCATCTTATTGTCGATAGCTTGGACGTTTGCCAACAATATGCTGGGGATGGGTGGTCGCGAAGGGCGTCCACGTAGTTTCACCAGTGTACCCCCTCGCTTCCCTCTCTTCCTCCTGTGGCCACGCCATGGTGGAACCGTGCTGTTGTTGTTGTTGTGCAGTTCTCTCGGCAAATCCGGTCTGAAAACGTCTGAAGCAACAAATCTCAAGTCCAGTAACGTCTGGCGATCGTAGGTCATCGTACAGGACGCGTTGCGTGCAAAAACAGTGACATACAACATTAAAACAAGGCCAGAGCAGCTCTCAGCGTGTCGCCATGCCACGGCGCCATCTTGGATCTTGTGTGTGACCAACGGTCGGTCACACCTAAGATTAATTATATTCCCCAAAAACGATGCTTTAACACTGCTATAACCACCAAAAACTATGCTTTAACCTGCTAAATACCCCCCAAAAAACTATGTTTTAACCCATTTAGACTGGGAATGTGTTATTTCATGCTCTAACTATTGAGAAATAGCAGACCTACAAGCTCACAGCGCGGCAGCGAGCTTGTAGCTCTGCTATTTTTGAAAATATTTGCCTTTTTTAAGTCTTTGAATATTTTGACCCAAAGTGTCTTTTATATCCTTCAACGTTCTACAAGCTCGCAGCGCGGCACTTGGTGCGCTGTGTATATCTGCTATTTTTCTATAGTTAAAATATGAAATAATTATGTTTTGGTGTTATATTTTATACACCAAATTTGGGAACTCACCAGCAAAAATTATAATAAACTGAGAAACTGCGCCCTCTGCTGTTGTTTTCTTTGAATTGTTCCTCAGAGATTACTAAATAGGCCTACACTCCAAAAAAAAAAAAAACAAGCTTTAACACTACAATTTACAATTTAGGCATTTAGCAGAAGCTCTTAATCCAGAGCGATTTACAAGCCCCCTTTGATGTATATGTGTGCACGTGCCTGGTCATGACACTTGTGCCCCGATGGCTTAGCTGGTCCAAGCGCATATACATATGCTTTGTGTAGCCTGCAGCTACACTGGCTCGATTCCCGAGCCCGACCCAGGTTCCCCGTCACTCCCCCATTTCCTGTCCAACTAAACTGTCTATCAATAAAGGCACAAAAAGCCCCCAAAAATATCTAAAAAGAAAATTACAGTTACAGGGGTGTAGTGCGAGAGCTGTCATCTAAACAAAATAGCTTCAAACTTGACTGAGTCTGACTGATAGTGTAAATATTGTATGTTTTATTAAGTTTTCAATCTATTTTGGGACATTGTTTTCCTTCCTGTTATTTTGCATGGTGTGCACTGTCCTGCTGAGAATATCGTCTAAGTTCTACAGTATGTCTATCTATCTATGAGAGTGAGTGATCCGGTCTAGTATGCTAAACTTAAAACTCACACAAGATGCAGATTATGTGAAATAATAATGTTGCCTAACCTGGATACATACATAGGCTACACTGTTATACAGCTAACGTTTTCTACCTCTGCCTTGACAGGATGCCTTCTGGACGATATACTTTGGTAAGTTATCGTAACCACATAAACACTATGCAGTGTTTTGTTTTGTTTTGTTTTAGTTAGAGTAGCCAATAGCAATTGGTCCTCTTCCTTACTTCCTTCACAGGTATTAGAGGAGCATTAGGGTAGTCATGACCAGGGACGTGCAGAGAATGTTAGAGAGGCAAGGTCTGATCATTTCTTAAAAGGGCCTTTTGGTGGAAACATCGAAAATACCTGAACTATATCGTTACATGCACCCAGAGCTGTGACAGCCAATCAGAGACATGAGTAAGCCTGGCTACGTGAGGTTAATCTGCAATGTCTCATTCAGGCTAAGATGGCAGTAGCGCTGGTGTGAAAAGTCAGGTCGGTACGTTCCTGCAAAAAGCAGGCATACGGACATTGATCAGATGACTGAAGCAAAGTAAGACCCGTCTTTAATAATACGAACAGTCATTACTGTTTGCATCCATCCATCCATCCATCTTCAACCGCTTATCCGGAATCGGGTCGCGGGGTTAACAGTTCCAAACGAGACCTCCAGATTTCTTTATCCCGAGCAACTTCCTCCACTCCCTCAGGGAGTATATCGAGGTGTTCCCAAGCCAGTTTGGAGATTATAATCCTTCCATCTGGTCTTTGGTCTGCCATGGGGTCTCCTCCCAGCGGGACGCGCATCGAGGACCTTCCTAGGAAGGCGCTCGGGGGGCATCCGTACTAGATGCCCGAACCACCTAAGCTGACTCCTTTCCAAGTGTAGGAGCAGCGGTTCTACTCCAAGTCTCTCTCGGGTGACTGAACTTCTCACCCTATCTCTAAGGGAGATACCAGCCACCCGTCTGAGGAAACCCATTTCGGCCGATTGCACCCGTGACCTTATACTTTCGGTCACGACCCACACTTCATGACCATATGTGAGAGTAGGAACGAAGATTGCTCGGTAGACAGAGAGCTTTGCCTTCCGGCTCAACTATTTTGTCTTACTTTAAAAAATTGTTGTATACATGTTATTTCATTTTTAGGTGATGCTTTTGTATCATGTATGTTTGCTGTTTATGTATTCTTTGTAATACTTGGTGAAATGTTATATATTTGTGCTAATGCGTGTGTGTGTGTGTGTGTGTGTGTGTCAGACGGGGACCAGTGCTCTCCCAGCCCGTGCCTCCATGGGGGGTCGTGTACGGACAGGGTGGGGGGGTACACGTGCAACTGCAGCTGGCCGTTCTACGGAGTCAACTGTGAGCTGAGTGGAGAGGAGAGCAGACCTGCCACCGAGGAGCTGCTCGTTGTCCCAGGTACAAGAAGCCAATGTTTGATTTGTCATTTTAGAGGTATTAAAAAGTCTTTAAATTGTCACTTTAGAAATTTGCAGATACCCTCTATACCAGGGGTTCCCAAACTTTTTTGTCTCAGGGCGCCCCATAGATATTTTTTTAATCCGAGGCACCCCTACATTATAATTTTCACTCCCAGCACCTCATATTTATAGCATATCGTCGTTGTCGGGTGGAAACCTTGTATGTCCAAAACCGTTGATTTTGTATTTATCATCTATAAAATGTACTAAACTAGTGAAAACAGCCGATCTTCAAGCACACAACGCCTCGCAATGCGAGGCGTTGTGTGCTTGTAGATCAGCTGTTTTCACTAGTTTTGTGCGACAGTCTTGTATGATGAAGCAGGTCTTTGCTTTACCAAAAGACGTACACATTTGAAACTTGGAGATACAAGGTTTCTGCCCGACAGTGACGATATTTTAGTGATTATGTTGCGAGGAAAACGTTGAGATAATGGCCATTTTGGTTAGAACTGATTGAAAATAACTTTGTACTTCAAGTTTAAAATTATACTAAATATTGTTTCAAGTGTCCAAACAAATTCCAAATATTATCAAATTATCTCACGGTACCCCTGAACTGCCTTTACGGTGTGTGTGTGTGTGTGTGTGTGTGTGCAGAGTTCACCCAGTGCCCCACAGAGGGCCCTACAGCGTGTGAACAGTTCTGCACCATGATGTACGACACCTACACCTGCTCCTGTTCCCATGGATACACACTGCACCAAGACCAGCGTTCCTGCACTCCTCAAGGTAGCACACTGTAGAGCAGGGGTATTTACTGGCCACGGACCAAGACATATAGTCTAATTGATAACTTCTCTCTTTATTTGCTTTATTTCCACATATCTTAAGACATGTGCAATGTGCATTATTTTATTTGGAATTCCATTTATATTCTGACACAATTTGTAATCAAAGTAATTTGTTTCATTTTCTCTCTTTTTTAATAAGTGTATTCCACACAAACACTAAAACAAACTAATGCACATTTGTCTGGTATTTTTCTGGGTTCTATCTGCCTGCTATCATTAAAGCTGGCTGAGTGCCTCCCTCTTTCGATTGCTACACAATGTTATTTATGGCCCACATTCAACACAAACAGCTTTTTACAGGAAATAAACTTGTGAGAATAGATAGTTATGGCTTAGGAAAATCAAATCAAATCAAACAATCTACTTAAAATAGATTACCCAGAGTGTTTAGCTACCAAATGGTTAATGATGCAGTATAAATATAAAACACCAGACCAGTCGGGGGTTACTGAAGGAGAGGAGTAATCAGCCGAATTAAAGTTTCACAGCCTTTTTGGTTTAGAAAGATAGATATACTGTACTGCTGATAAAGTTACTTTTACTTTTAATCTGTTCATTTCTGTCACAATTTATTTTGTGCGTGTGTGTGTGTGTGTGTGTGTGTGTGTGTGTGTGTGTGTGTGTGTGTGTGTGTGTGTGTGTGTGTGTGTGTGTGTGTTTGTGCGTGCAGTGAAGCATCCTTGTGGCAGAGTGTCTCAGTCTAAACCAGAAGGACAGGACAACAGTGTGTACAACTGTCCACATAAACACTGTCCATGGCAGGTACACAACATCACCTACACACTACTTCCTGGTCAAGGTTATTATAATAACAGAAACACTCTATAGTTTATAGCAATGATTAGCAATGATTTGGACATGTACAGAGGAGGGATATAGTGAGATGGTTTGGACGTGTACAGATATTGAGATGGTTTGGACATGTACAGAGGAGGGACAGTGAGATGGTTTGGACATGTATAGAGGAGGGATAGTGAGATGGTTTGGACATGTACAGGCAGGAGGTCTAGACTAGAGGAAGACCAAAGAGGAGATTTATGGATGTTGTGAAAGAGGATATGAAGTTAGTCGGTGTGAAAGAAGGAGGCAGAGGACAGGGTGAGATGGAGGCAGATGATTGGCTGTGGCGACCCCTGAAGGGAACATGCCAAAGGAAAAGACTGAACACAATACATCAAAACAAAGAAACAAAAATCATGTCCTGTTTGTTTTGTGTCACCAGGTGTCCTTGATGGACAGCAGAGGGGAGGAGCTATGTGGAGGGGTGGTGCTCGGCCGCCGTTCTGTCCTAAGCTCCGCCCAGTGTCTGTTCCTGGGGAAAGGACCACCCCTTAACCCATCCAACCTCTACGTCCAATCAGGTTAGTTCTAACACACCATCCAAGCTCCACGTCCAATCAGGTTAGATCTAACACACCAATTTAGGCATTTAGCGTCTGCTAAATGACTACATTTTAAAATTGCAAATTGTAAACAAGCGCACGTACCGTCTCCGTTTCTCTCCCTCAGCCAATCAAGTGACGGCGGTGCGCGCCTTCTACGTCCACGGCCGCTACCGACAGGGTGGTCACGGCGACGACCTGGTCCTGCTCGAGTTGGCGCGGCCGCTGGCGCTGGGCTCCGCCCTCTTCCCGCTGTGCCTGCCCACCAAGGACTTCAGTGAGAACGTGCTGATGCGCCCCGGCAGGGCGGGCCTCGCCGGGCCCAGTTCGGAGCGCCTTGCGTACTTGACGCTGAGCCAGTGCCGCGCTCGGCCCAACGCCTCCCACCCCATCACCAACAAGATGTTCTGCATGAGCCGGACCGGTCCAGGCGAGTTTCAACCTTCTGACCCGCCCTGGGCAGGGGTGTCACACCAAATTCTGGGCCCTGGGTACAAGGATTCACTGCAGGCCCCCCGGGAACGCATTATTACTACTATTGAAAAATAGCAGATCTACAAGCTCACAGCGCGTGCACGCGACGTGCGCGTGACCCCCCCAACATTGACTCAGCATCTGCCGACATCCAATTAGTGACTATTTGCGTGGTCAAATCATCTCGATTCCTCTTCAGCCAATCAGATCAAACAGGGATGCTGACAGAACCCTCGCTAAGAACTCGCTAAAAACCTCACTAAACTCGCTAAAAAGGTCTTGTCACAGGGGTGTCACGTCCTGTCACAGAGGTGTCAGGTCCTGTCACACCAGGCTCCTCTCAAAGTGTGACAGGCGTGTCATGGTACTGGTCACTTTGAGTCCATATCATGGTCAGTATGATGAATATTGACCATGATACTGATTATTGACCATGATATTGACCATGATACTGAACATGATACTGAACATGATACTGAACATGATACTGAACATGATACTGACCATGATAGTGATAAGATACTGACATGATACTGACCATGATACGGACCATGATATTGACTATGATACTGACCATGATATGGACCATGATATTGACCATGATACCGACATGATACTGATCACAATACTGTCCATTATACTGATGTGATACTGACCATGATACTGACCATGATACTGACCATGATACTGACCATGATACTGACATGATACTAACCATGATACTGACCATGATACTGACATGATACTAACCATGATACTGACCACGATACTGACCATGATACTGACATGATACTGACCATTGTACTGACATGATATCTTTAGTGGCACCAGTAAACCATTCATGTTTTCGTCACTGCAGTGAAGTATAACAACATGGGACCTGGAAGACCGGACGTTAGTCTGAGCCACGGCCCGCAGGCCCGGGCTAACGCAGAGCAGGTTCCCGAGGTCCGGAACGGAACCGAGAGACAAGATGGCGCCGCCGCCGCCGCCAACGTCACAGCGAAGAACGGGACGGTCGCGGCGGAAGTGACGCCGGGGCGGGGCGAGCCGCCGCCATGCGTCCCGCCGCTGCTCCCCGGGACGCCCATGGCCACGGAGGAGCAGGGCACCGTGTTCCTGACGGGACTGCTGCTGTCTGCGGCGGCACCGGCGCCTCCCGGTGGCGGCTGCGGCGGTGCGGGCGGACAGGAGGTCCCGGTGTTCACCAAACTGTCTCGCTACCTGGCCTGGATCCGCCAGAGGCTGCAGCTGGTGGAGGAGGAAGACATGACAGAACAGCAGAACCAATACCCTGCCCAGCGCTAGGACCAGAACCAGAACCAGTAATGCTAGGATAAAAAAACAATACCCCACTGAATGCTAGGATACTGAATGCTAGGACACTGAATGCTAGGACCAGAACCAGAACCAGTAATGCTAGGATACTGAATGCCAGGACACTGAATGCTAGGACACTGAATGCTAGGATACTGAATGCCAGGACCCTGAATGCTAGGACACTGAATGCTAGGATACTGAATGCTAGGATACTGAATGCTAGGATACTGAATGCTAGGACACTGAATGCTAGGACACTGAATGCTCGGACCAGAACCAGAACCAGTAATGCTAGGATAAGAATTTAAAAACCAATACCCCACTGAATGCTAGCATAAAAAAATACAAAAAAAGAAACAATACCCCACTGAATTAACCTGATGGTGGCAGATGGTATACTGCATATACCGCACTACTTTTACCATCTGGACCCGATGTAAGAGGCGGGCCATTTTTTCAAGTTCTTTAGCAGGTGATTGGACCAAATCCTATCACAGTCTGGGAGTGCCAACTCCAACCACTCATATTGGCCTGCATGACGTTACACCCAGAATCCGCCTCCTGGATTTCCACATGGTCTGCAGTCAGACTCTATTGGCTCAGAGCCGCTCAGAGCCCACGAGTGATATCAACTCTCCCTGAGCAGGTTCAGATGGTACAGTAGGGCGGTACACACTACTGCCACCATCAGGTCAGGTTACCACTGAATGCTAGGATAAAATTAAATAAAAATAAAAACAATATCCCACTGAATGCTAGGATAAAAAACCAATACCCCACTGAATGCTAGGATAATAACCAATACCCCACCAATCTGGCTAACCATCGTCAAATAAATAAACTAAAAAGGCGCGGAGAATTGTTGGAACTCGCCAGTCTGGGAGACTCTGCGCTCTTTTTCCGGTTGTGAGGCTGTTTTGGTTCCCTCTTGCAACAGTCTCCCCACAGAACGAGTCGTGTGCAAAACCGCTCATTTCAGTGAACGAATCATTTTGTTCATTACACGGAACACAACATGGCTACTGTGGACGACAAGCTATTTGCTGGTTAGCTCTGGTCCATAGCGTTTAAAGTATTTAATAGATCGGCGACGGCATGTTTGCCGACTGGATTTGTAAAAGGCCTAATTTAAATTGCTTTCCCAGAGAGATGGACCAAGGACGCTATCGTTTTTACCCCATATGCTGCACAGAAGTTGGAAGCCTTCTCATCTGAGACCACCTTCACCATTGCTGATGACCAGTGACCATTGGCCAACAAACAACGAATTTGCCAACAATAAGCAAACGTTTTTATAGCCTTGTATGTCATGTGTGTTGCAATACAGTGGATTACCGTTTTAATCAATATGGGATAGGATTTTATGTTATGGTTAGTTGTCTACAACTGTTTGGCTAATTGCAGCAGGCTAGGCTATCGAGTTTTACATAAAAGCACCTTACATAAAACTAAGCACAAAAAGAAAGGAAACCAGAATAGGTCCATTATATATCCCTTTTAATAATACCAATTTGTATTGTGTTGTATATAATTGTCATTGTTGATTCGTCATCTTTACAACGAGGTACAGCTTGTAAGCATCGGGCATTCGAGGCATGAGCTACACAGCCAACCATGTTGGTAGCGCTGACCAAAAGTTTGCCAAAATGGCTTGCAATACTGTTCTGCTGGCATTTACTCTCGTTTTGGGCCCTGACACTGAGCTTAAAATTGACATTCTTTTTCATAATTAAAGGGGAGATATAATGGACCGAATGTTGGCAAATTTTGGGTCAGCGCTACCCACACGTTTGGCTGTGTAGCTCATGCCTCGAATGCCTGATGCTTGCAAGCTGTACCTCGTTGTAATGGTGACGAATCAACGATAACAATTATATAAAACAATACAAATTGGTATTATTAAAGGGGATATATATAATGGACCGAATTCAAGTTTATTTTCTTTTTGTGTTTAGTTTTACATGCAACCGTAAGGTTTCAGGGCTAAGGGTCGTCTTTTATAACATTAAAATAAAAAAGACAATGCGTGATTTCATAGTGGTGGTTGCATTAGATTGCTCTATAACAGGGGTCTTCAACATTTTCAGGCCAAGGACCCCTTAGTTGAGAGAGAGATGAAGCAGGGACCCCCACAACCTGTTCATAGATTCCATATAGTTTCATCGTTTGACAGCACAATCATCAGTGTATTTTGGATTCATGTCAATTTGTGTTTTCAGATATTTAACAACTTGAACCGTCAATACGTGACTTTTCACTCTGTACTTAGTCCGCTCTTTTCCCCCTCTACACCAAAGCTCTTTGCCAAAAATAGCCGATCGACATGCTCACAACGCCTCGCAGCGCAAGGCGTTGCGAGGCGAGTAGATCTGCTATTTTTGGCTAAAGTTCTCAGAATATGGACGCTAGGGATCAAGTGGCTAATATAAAAAATGAGGAAAAGTTTCTATCACTCAAAGATTTGGAGGACCCCCTGTAGTAACTCTGAGGACCCCCTAGAGGTCCCGGACCCCCTATTGAAGACCCCTGCTCTATAAATCTATCGAGGAGGTGTAATTTTTGACTCCACTATTTGCTAGCGTGTTGGCAGACTTGGCACTGTGGCTTCTTAGACATGCACTATAGTGGAAAAAGTACTTGCATTATTTATTGAGTAAAAGTATCAATACTGCAATGTAGAAGTACGTCCTGTATTGAAAATGTAATTGAGTAAACGTATCGGTATGAAAATGTATTTAAAGTACCAAAAGTAGAAAGTACCCATTATGCTGAATGTCCCATTTCAAATACAAATCTTTTGAAAATAGCAGATCTACAAACTCACAATGTGTCAAATCGCTTAGCTTGTAGATCGGCTATTTTCATGGTTAATTTATATTTTGTTACAATAATCTAAATCTCCAAAGTAACTATAGTACCTAAAGTGCTCAAATAAGTAAAGTGATTGTAAGCTATTGTTCAATGTCTTGTCTTGTCTTGTCTTGTCTTGTCTTGTCTTGTCTTGTCTTGTCTTGTCTAGTCTTGTCGTAAATCTATCGGAAGGAATGATAAATGATGTTATTCTATGAAATAACTTAAATCAAGCAGGTTGTTTCATTTATAGACTAAAACCTCGAGCTGCATTACAATAGGCCTACTGTACTTTCTATGTTTGTATAATTCTCTCTGTATAATAAACAGTGTGTTGAATAACCGTGCTGTTAACGTATTTATTTTATGCAGAGATAAGTGTGTTCAAGTTGCTTTATGTGTATGGTACCTGCTAATTGTACGGAGCTAATTATAAACTATATAGCTTACATGGGCTGGCAATGTGGTTTAGAAAAAATGCATTAGACTTGTAACTTGTAAGCAAAACTCCCGTAAAACAGCTACAGTATTTACAACGTTGATGACACGTTTGTTTTCAAGGATTTGTAATTGTTCATTTCGATAAGGAATACTATGAAGGTAAGACAGATGCTGCAGAGAATGCATACAGCGATCTATTTCAGGTTACATACTAATGCATGGTTTCTTGTGACTGTATTACTACACATGTAATCTTCATTTAAATAGCCCATTGGAATGTGTCAACAACACCTGTGAATGTCATGCTAGCTTACATTATGTCCTTTTATTGTAGCTATTAAAACACCACAGTAATGTAAAGATTTTAGTTGACAGTAGGCTATAACATCAATAACTATCTTGTATCCACCAGATCATTTCAGCAATGGTGTTTATTTCAACAGACATAGATGTCTATAAATAAACAGTTAGGCCTACAGTGATAGATCATAGTCTTTGTTTTGTAATCCTAACATAAATAAAAGTTTACACCTAATTGTGTACAAATCGATGAAATTATTCAGA